>NC_056473.1:30720162-30941584 GCF_008729295.1 Plectropomus leopardus
TACAGTACATAAAGTACTTTTTGAGACTATCTGTTCTTTACTTGAGATTTTATATTTCTGTCAACTTTCACTTTTATTACACTACATTTTCTCTGAGCATTTTAGTTACTACAAAATAGGGGAGGAAGGTAAGAAGGAAGGAAGGGAAGGACGGACGGAAATAAGACAGGGAAAAACTAGATTTTGTTCTTTAAATCTTTTAAGTTGTAAAAAAAAATAGATGTGTTTTTTCTTCAGGTGTATAACAGACTCCATGTTTATTTCAAACTAGCTTTTCTATTAAAAGCACTTCTTACTTGTACTTGTACTTTTACTTTTGATACTCAAGTAAATTTAATATTATAAATTACTTTTAATACTTTCAGACTTTTAGTTAAGTAACATTCTAACAGGTGACTTCAACTTCTTCCAAAGTCATTTTCTGTTAAGATATCTGTACTTTAGCACAAGTGTGGCTTTCAAGTACTTCATCCACCACTGGGACACAGACGGACCGCTGAAGCTGCTGCTCTGCTCTCACTACGCCTTCTGTGTAGATATGCTGTAAACGTCAGGACACCACAGCCTCTGCTGCACTAAATTTTGACAGTTCTTTGTTAAATGTCCCTTAGAGTAAGTCAGGGTTTTTTTTTAAACTATATTTCACTAAATTTTGTAAGTACATATTTTCATTTCAAAACATTTTCAATTAAAAAACTTTTAAACAAACAACAAATCCTGTATTTCTTTAAATTTTTCATTTTATTTTTTGTGAGAATGAGGTAGTCATTGGTTTTATCATGTGTTACTCAAGAAATAAATGCAGGTGCTCTTGAAGGAAAGGGTCATCACATGGGAGGAAAACAACAAAGGAACAAATGCACTTGGATTTAGGTTGGTGGTAGAAGTTAAAAAGCCTTTATTTCAAATATCGCTACTTGCATCAATACACTGACCGGCTCTGACCCAAAGGTCTTCATCTGGGTGCAAAAAGGATGCAAAGTGGTCGGTGTTTTAATACCTTGGCCATGTTCTAAATACGGCCTTTTAACTTAATCCAAGTGCATTTGTTCCTGCTCCACGCATGAGTGCCTGAAGTTTGCTTTTTCCTCTCTAGTGTTTTTTTTAACCTATCAGATGTATTACTGGGCAAAAAATGAGACAAATGTCCCCTCCAAAAGGTAAAATAGGGAAGGGGAAAAGTATTTTATACAGAAACAGAAGTGCAGGAGAGGATTTGTCAGAAACGGCGGAAGACATTATGGATCGAGAAAGAGGTGATGGGCAGACTGATAGAGAAAGACTGAACAAGAAGAGCCGTGCAGAAATCTTGAAAACAGTCTGACAGGGACAGAAAGTCGGGAATGGGAGGAAACCAAAGAGTGACAGAGACAGTTAGACAAATGACTGGAAGCAGGACAGCGCTCAGTCTCTGCCTGCTTCGTCCCTCCTCCCCATCCATCAACTTCCTGCCTCGACAGGAAACGCTTACGCCATCATTTCTCCTTTTACTTGGACCAATCAATAACCTTATCTGCTGTCACATGATAGTGCTGCGGCCTGGCACGCGGCTGCCGAGTCTACTTAACTGTAATGAGAAGAAACTTTTCTGATTGCGCGCACTGCGGTGAATAAGATTTATAAAGTGCGACCATCTCCAAGAGTCAAGATGGCTGACGTCAGAGAGATGGCGGCGGTTGCATGGTCTACTTGCTGCACTGATTTAAAAAAGGAAAAAAAAAAATCCACTAATGGCCGAGCCTGCTGGAGGATTTATATATTGAACCTAATTCAATTCTACAACAACCATAAAGGTCAGCTTTTGTTCTGCTTGGTTTGATTTTATTTCAAGGCCCTGCAGGTTTCTGAGGTTGTTTAAATTAACAGAGCCGGTCTTCTGATTACTCAGATCCCACTGTGTCAGCACACTTCTCCTGATTGCAGGCTGGATGAGCTGATTGGCTGATTAAAAGGGGTCGATAAATTGATATAATGGAAGCCAATCAAAACAGAGCGTCCTGGGGAGCAGCAGACGTACAGTAGCGACTGTCCGGAGAGGTTTTGATGACTAATGCAGAAATAGACGCAAAAAGAGGGAACATTGAAGTGATAGTTTGGGAGTTTTTGTAGTCGGGCTGTATTAGACATTTATGTAAAGACTGTGTTGCACACAGTAGCTGGCGGTCGAGCTCAGCATTACCACGCTGTACAGAGGGGTCGATATCAAACTGCGTTTTAGCCACTTTTAGCAGCCTAACTAAAAAATATAATGTCCAGCATACGATATATTGAGAGTGTTTTCAACATGAAGTTTTGTTTCAGTCAGACCGTGTTACAGCCGCTAATGGCACTTTCTTTTTTATCGTCTTTTATTGTTTTTATTCTTCTATTTTCTTAACTTCATTCACTGAGTACTTGAAGTTATTGTTATTATTATTATTATTATTATCATTATTATTAATACACTGACTATTCATAAGTATCTCATACAGCCTCACTTCAAAAATCTACAACTATCCCTTTAACTTTTCTCAGCTTTCACCCACCTTTCATTATTTCCTCCCACTGTCTTTCACCTCGCCCTTTATCATTTTTTAATTTTGTTATTTTCATATTGAAAGTGTCACTGTCAACGTAATGGGCTTTGGTACAAAAGGTTCTCCATGAAGAGAGCTTTCAGAACAGGATGTGACATTTTCTAGCTGTGCACCAAAGCGTACACACACACACACACACACGCACACACAGATTCTTGTACTTCTATCTTTTTGAGGACCTTTGATGTGATAATGCATTCCCTGGCCCCTTACCCGTTTTTAAGAGACAAATTAAATTTGATAATAAAACAACACTTTTACAAAATGAACAGTGGGAACAGTACAAGTGTTTTATATTCACATTTTAAACTCCATCATTTACGCAACTTACAGAGCCTTTGCCCAGACTTTTTTATCCAAACCTTCACAAAACCTAACCTAAACCTATAGCTGCATTTACACTGTTGCTCAAGCTGCCTAGCTTTTCCATATAGAACTTCCATCCACGGAAAGGGGGTACAGAGTTGTCTGAGCCGGGAACGAAGGTAGTAACAGTGCCAAAACGAGGTCTGTGTAAAATGTAAAGCCAAAACAAAGAAGAACAGCAGCCGTAAATGTCCGCAAACTGGGAAAAATATAAGATTCAGGAGCTCCTTACCGTCCGAGATCAGCTGCCATATAACAGAGAAGGTAAATCATTGTGATTGACATATTATGCCTTTGTTAATGTTTATAAAGTGCTTCCAACATCTATATTTTATGTCACACTAGAGGCGGACACTTGTGTGTTTAACATCACGCCCATAATGCATGACTGTGGGATGCCACAGTGCACTGCTTAATCACACACAGGAGCAGCATGATGCCACCATTGTTTGGTTTGTAAAAAATGCAGGGGCGGTACAAAGGGGCGACTTCGCTGCAGCCCTATAGCACAATTTCTGTGTGAAAACAGCTTATGTGTAATCTAAACCCCAAAATCAAGTCTTTACCCTCAAACAGATCTTTCAAAGAGTGAGGAAAGGCCAAAACATCCTAATATTCCCAAACTGTTCTCACTCTGTTAAAAGACGCATTTCTGTCCTCACAATGTAGCAAGTACAAGTATATATACACACACACACACACACACACACACACACACACACAACTAAAAAGTGTGATATTGAGGCTGTGCAGCAGCAGGAAAGCAGCTGCATGCTTCTCTGCTCTTTTTCATAATTGATAGTGAGATGTGATCAAAACCAAAAGTCCCGCTGGAGTGAGCACACAGACACCTACACACGCAAAATTTTCAAATACTGTCTGTTGATTTATTTCATGCAGCCACACAGCCGTCTCGCACGCTGCAGACAAACACACATGGACACAGTTGTGGTGCAGTAGTGCTGACCTGGTGTTATCGGAGTCGATGGTGTGAAACAGCTTCTCCAGCTCTTCCTCGTTCAGAGTGCCATCGGAGAAGAAAGCCTGGAACTCATCCAGAGACAGCTTGCCATCATCTGCAGGAGAGACACACACACACACACACACACACACACACACACACACACACACACACACACACACACACACACACACACATCACTTTGCAGTAGGGAGCATCCTCACAATGAGTGCTGAGTTCTGTTTAAGAATGTTGACATTTGTTCTTGCCAAAACAGTCAATATTTGACAATATTATTAAAAGGGAATTTTCGATTTTAAACTACCACCTTCATCTCAAACAATATTAAAAGGTGAATTCTGGTATTTCTCCAGGTGCCTATATTACTGTTTGTGGGAACAACACTTTTTGAAATTAGTCCAGTATTAAAATAGAGTGCTCTACCCTGAAGCAGCAAAATGAGCTAAAATGTAACCACACAGGTGCGCAGCTTCAATTCATGTCCATTAAAAGTGTTTGTATTCGCCACTAACAGGTTAAGATTGTTTTTATGAGTGTCTTACAACATTACAGAAAGGACCTAGCAGAGAAATGGAACATAATTCTGTACCTTTCGTCTGCTCCTGCCTGTTTGGTTTCCAGGTTTTGCTAAAGGAGAAATCTTGACTTTTCTATATTGTCAAAATCAGCAGGATATTCTGTCACTGACACTGGAAATCTTTTATGTAAGGGTGAGATGTGCTTTAAGTACAATTTTATCAAAGGACCTTTAAACCTTTAAAGGTCCTTTAATTACTCCACCCTGATTGTAATTCAGACTCTGCCTCTTTCACGTGAACACGGTTGTAGCTGAATTTGAAAACCCAGAGTTGATAGCCAGCTTTGTCACAGCAGTTAACCAGGATGGCCAAGTAACCCCAAGAGAGCCAGACTCAGCTTTACTTCCGTCCTGATCGAGGTCCCCGACACTGACCCTCGCCTTCGTCTTCTCTCCACTACAAATGCCTGTACTTCTGTCTCAGTCACACTTCCTTATTACACCTCCAACCTTTACTGAACGCAGTCACAACTTATAACAAGACTCAAACAGAAACATCACAGGGCCCCGAACCTTTCTTTTTCGCCTGTTATTTTTAATTTAGCTCAAGGTTTTAGTTGTGATTTTTTTAAGCTTGTCTGGGCCTGATCATTGATCTGCATCCCAGACCGTTCGACCCTGTACTGTATGAGTCAGAGTAAATGCTCGGATACTTGATACTTTAAAAAAAAAGAAAAAGAAAAGGTTTTGTCAGTCTGTAACCTGGTAGCTCAGGTTCCCGAGAGACTTAACAGCCATCCACAGTGGTGCAGCTAGCCAGACGATATGATAATATGCTTACAAATCTGTATTATTTAAAATCACTATTCAAGATACACTATTAGTGATTTCTTTGCTACTTGTTTGTCTTTAGTTGCCCAGATTTTGTCCTAAATTCATTTTTTGTTGTCATGATTATGATGAGCCTATTTTTTCTTATCAAATTTTGATATTTAATTCCTCTTTGCTTTGCCGTGCCATGTTCTCAGCCTCACACACACACACACACACACACACACACACACAAATGCTCAGTGTGATCCCAGCCTTCAGTGCTTTCTCAAGCTGCTGTGAAATCAATTCAGCATGCGCTCCAGTCTGCTGCAAACCTTTAGCTGTATCCCTGCTGTCTGTGTGTCTCTGCACTTTAGTAAGCGCACAATGCCGATTATGTTTCAAGGCCTTTTGGGAAGCATTGATAACCAGCAAGCTCATGAAACGATACAGGATTTCTGCTCGTTATGCCTCGACTCAAGTACTACAACCCCTACACTATGCTGCCTTGGTTCTGTGTTCCCAGGGTGCTTCACTGGGATGCATTTATTGACATTTTTGTATTTAAGTATATTTTAAAATGTTAAGCCTCACTGTGTTGTTTAACTGTGAGTTTAAATTTGCTTTTGCAGTTAAAAAATAATGTTGACAATCATTTTATGCTTTTTTATTTGTAAGTATTGGTTCGGGAACAGTTTGGGTACCAGTACCGTTTTAAAAGTATTGTTTTGGTATAGATATTGGAAAATAAATAAATATATGACACCCACCGGTGATGTCACAGGATATTGGAGTATACCTCTACATCACAAGAGCAGGCTAAGAAGTTAAAAGACTACAGTTCTGCAAAAACAAGCTGCTTAGGGGGTTTTACTCAAATACCCAGACATTTTTTAAGTCCTTCACTTCTTCCTCTTTGAGAGGGATATGCATCTGGTCTCAAATGAAGACATTGCAGGCCCTTTATGATACACCTGTGAAAAAGTGTCTTATCTTTGGAGGAATGTATTCCTCCTGTACCTCTCTTTCTCCTTGTGCAGAAATTACATTAATATTGGATGTTTCTGCAGCATGCAATGTTATGTGCTAGTTTTAATGTAAAGCAAAGAGTGAAGCTGTCATGATCCCATCTCTTATTTATATTTAACCCTTTACAGCTGGGCTTTGGGATGACCACAGGTGAGGTGGTCTGCGAGGCATTATGTTTTTGGGTTTTCCTTACACTTTTACGTCTGGCTCACTCTTGTGAACGCGATATCTTGAGAATGCCTTGAGTATATTTCATCAAATTTAGTGCAAAGGTCCTCTTAGACTCGAGGATGAACTGGTTACATTTTGGTGGTCAAAGGTCAAGTTCACTGTCTCTCTCATTCTTCTCAAAGTGATATCTCATAAACAATTTAAGGGATTTTTTTTCAAATATGGTTTAAACATTCGAGTGGAATCAAGGATGAACCTATTCGATTTTGGTGGCCAAAGGTCAAGGTCACAGTGACCTTGCATTTGTCTTATTCTTGTGAACATGATATCTCAAGATCACCTTGAGGGAATTTCTTCAAATTTGACACAAACATTCAATTAGACTAAACGATGAGCTGATTAAAATTTGGTATTAACAGGTCACCCTGCATCCTTTTCATTCTCGTTAACGCAATATCTGAAGGTGGCCTTCAGGGAGTTTCCTCAAATTTGGCACAAACGTCATTTGCACTTAAGAATGAACTGGTTGGAATCTGGTGGTCAAAGTTCAAGGCTACAGTTCCCTCATAAATCAAAAATAATACATGCACAAAAATGTCTAATAGGATAAAATGATGACGTTTTGATTGAAGTCCAGGTCAACTGCGACAACTGAAGGGAGATATTTGGTCATATACTGACACCTACATCTTAGAACTTTGCTGATTGTATGGATCTTCTGTGAGTGAAGTATTCACAGATATACTTGTGCTGAGGCATTATTCTGTATCTAGAGCAAAACAATACAGCATAGCACATTTTTTTCCTTTTACCAATCCAACAACCAACCAACACAATGCAGCGTAGCTTTTCTGTGGTGGAGTGGTGGCTCTGCAGCAGGGAGTGGCTACTCAAGGCTTTGACTCCATCCTGTATCTGCTTGCTAGTATGCCTGACTGTCTGTCTCACCACATGATGTAGAGCTAGATATCAAATATTAATTCCCTCGCCCTCACAGTGTGTTTGTCCTTGAGTGTGGCTGACTGGATGCAGCAGGTTGAGCAAGGGGACCACTGCAGAGCGCTGGGAAACCACCGGTACAGGAGGACTGCAGCCTTACAGAGAGCTGAATTCAAATGTGCTGCTCTTAAGTCTCCCTCATCTATTCCCTCTGCTGTTTCTTAGTTACAGGATTTATGAACTTCTCATTTTACTACCAAGAATGTCTAATTTTTTATTACCCCCCCCCCCCTTCTTTCTTCTGAAATTTTGCTTGCCTCTTTTCTTTTTTTGCCCTCCACCACTCTGACGTAGCAGAAAGACAGCGAGCTGCACTCTTTGGCTTGGCTCGAGTTTTGACCACTCATGAGAAAATCTTCACATGCTCTTTAAAACAAACTGTCAAAAAACTTCCAGCTACTCCATAAGTATAGCCAGCCACACTTCTTTTGGCCCTCCACTCCTCCTCACTTTGTCTCCCTATTAGTCGAACCCTATCTTTTATCCTTCCTCTCTTCCAGCTCCTTGTTAGAGAAACACAAAGTCGAAGCTGACTCTCCGATGTTGTGCCATGTTGATTTCTGCTGCACACAATGATGCCGGCTAAGAAACGGCGCTTGGCATAACCTTTCCGCGACAGAAGGCATGTTTGTTTGAGGCGGACTTCTGAAATGCCATTTCTTGTGTTCACAGCACCAGTCCCGCTCTCCCTGTCCGCCCAGGCTCGACTGTTTATTCGGACTCTGAGGCCGTGACTATTTCTAACCTGCCCTTCTCTGGCACAGCAGTGAGGCAGCGCTGAAAAGCAGAGGCACTGGTGTTTAATTCAGCAGTGACCCAATTTACTGCGTGAAGCCAGCTAGCCCGGTTAGACCCACTTAGGAATACTCCCGTAACACAAGAAAGGCAGCAACACATACGCATACACACAAACACAACTCAAGCAACGCAGATAGCTGGCTAACCCCATTTCCTAAATCATGAAATACACACGTTAAAAAACTACAGTTTCTATTGTCACTCTCTCATTATGATATACTGAAATGCTTCCGTTTTGTCACACGATGCCCTCTCACATGTGTAGTATTACACCTGCTTGTTCTCCGTAGGGGAATTCTCTTTTTGCATTCACCAAATAGGACAGTCAGGCATTATGGTCAGCTACTGAACAGCATCCACAGAACATTTCAGCGGCATCCCATCATCTGAAACCTCCAGCCACTAACTCACCCTGTAACTCCTTTAAAGAAGGCCCTTACATAAAAGTAGGCCGTCTCTGCAGTAGAACGATGAAAATACTTTTGAGATTGGTGCTGCATGACCAGAGAAAACAGAAGAAAAGAGTGTTTTTCCCTCAAGAGGAAGGAAATCTACAACTTGTGTTGCGGACTTCCATGTGAAAGAATGGCAGCCGACTGGATCTGGCATTACAGTTAAACTGTAAGCTAAAAAAAATGTTTCTGAAAACATTTGGTGCAAGAATTTGGAAACTCAGCAACAGAATATTTGCTCAACGCTGCTTAGTTTTATCGTTTGAGCTCTGTTTTTTCAGCACCGTTTTCACTGTCCTGGAAGCAGTGTTGCGCACACTGTTAAAACACTCTTGCCAAAATGGGGCGTTAAAATATGTTTCTAAAAAGATTATAGTAAAAATAGGTAGAACAGTAACATAATCTTGACCTATAGTCGAGTTTGAGCGACAGAGACAAGCAAGTGGGTCTCTTGATTAGCTGTATTCTTACTAAGTGGCGGCAGCAGGGTTGGCAGCGGTTGGTGGGAAACACAAAAATGTGTAAGTTCAGCCTGTAGTTTAAGCAACCACCCAAGAGCCCAAGAGCCAGTGAAACACCACCCAAAAATCATTTGGCGGCGTTTTGCCAGGGGCGACATCCAGGCACTAGTCAGACGGAGGAAAAGTTACCCCAGTTCATCATCTACACGTACTACAAAGATTATTTTGATACAAAACTGCTTTAAAATCAGCAAAGTATGCCTTTAAGAAAACCCCTTTATAAATAAAATACAAGAACCCTGACAAGCACTCTCCACACTAACCTCATAAATTGGAAACAGAGGAGGTGATGCAACAGCCGAGAGCATCCTGTCTCTGAGTGAGACTCTGCAGATTTGCCCTATTTTCTGGAATTACCATTATTCTTACTGTCCAAAATAGTCCGAGGAGGAAAAGCATTGTGATGCAAAGGAAATGTATGTTTTACTTGCATTCATCACACATCAATTATCAAATCTCTCAAGTGATTTTCCCACACAAATAGATTCCCTATTTTTGGAGCTGGACTGTGTATTAGGAGCACCATTGAAATATATTTACCCTTTGGTTATGCACTGCATCACACTCTCGGAGCACAGCGTGTACTCAAGGTGCAGAGGGAGCAGCAGAATGTCAGAATGTCAGGCACGTAAAAAGTGATACTTTCTGCTGGGTCTACTTTTTTTTTTTTTAAAGAAATGTAGCTAAACTGACCATTTTTAAGCACAAAAATCTTAGATAGGGGCTCTGAAAGTTTTATGACTGACTGCCATATTCTTAATTTGGCACCCAGTCATAAAAGTTTCAGCATATGATTGAGGGCCGCACAGGAAAAATGCACACACTGTGACTTTTTCAAAGACTTTTTTTGGCATACTATACAATTACTTTTTCTTTTTAATTTACTCTTTATGATATACCATGACATTTTTATGAAATCTGCATGATTTACTATGTCTTTCTATGGCATTTTTTTGACAGACCAAACATTATAAAAACTATAACAGTCTCATTGGTTGTACAATTACACGATTACTCTCTGAAACTTTGGCCTGCGAACGCACATCACCGCACAGAGCAGGTCTGATTATGTCTCCTCTTAACTGAATCCCTGTCCTTGTTCTCATTGCTAACAGTACAAAGTCCCGTACTGCTAATATGATGGCAAGATTAAATTATGGAAATCAGAGATACACACACACACACACACACTTATGCACACCTGAGTCACAGTTCATTTAGATCTGCTGGGAATTGACAGTTATTAGAATTAGATCACAAACAGAAATTTTACCTCTGAAGCTGACAGACGGCTACATTTTTTTTTTTGGTAAATCATAAATAAATAAATTCACAATCATGTCACGCCTCACAGAACAGTTGATTTAGTACTATTTGGGCAAGAGCAAAAACAAATCTTCCCTTGATGTAACGCAGAATGATGAAACCCTACTTTAGTTCTTTGTAATGTCGTAATTACGCCCAGAGTCGTAAACAGCATGGCATTTTCAGACCTTTTCTTTCATCAAAGTTGTTAATTTTGAAAATACCACACAGCAAATCATGCATCTACAAACCTCTTTGTTCAGCCAATCATGGAAAAAGGCAGATCCAGATAGTGGTGGTGCCATCTGTAGTGTTGCAAATTACAGGTGGGGAAATTGCCATCAACGCAACCCGTCATTTTCAGGCTTAAGTGGTTCCTAAGTGATTTAAGATTTGATTAACCTTTTTAAAAATGACAGGTTTCTTAACTGTTGCATGCCTGACTGATTTAAGGGAGGTACTTATTTTTGCAGAACAACCAACCAGCATAAAATCCAAAGTCACTGTCTGATCGCTCACTTTGTGTTTACTGATGTGTCTATAAGTCTGCATGATGATCTGATTTGACTTTCAGATCCGGAACTATTGAACTAATTTAAATTTAAAATGTTATTCTGAACGACTGAGTTGTACATCAACAATCACTGTCCTATCACATCACTTTTAACATGTGCATAAACTGTAAAGTAGTCTAGACTCTGAAGTCCTTTAAAGTCACGTTCACACCTAAAACCTTTGGTATAATACCTTTAGAACCAAAGATAAACCCTATGAACAGGTACTGAGATGTGGTTTGTGTTTCCACCACAGACAGTACTCTTACATGTGGGCGGGGATGTTGTCACAGTCTAAAGACACAGCAGGGGTTCCATAGAGGATGCAAAAAAAAAAAAAAAGCGGGGTCATCCTGTTAAAGCGCTGGATGGATGTCCATGCTGGGGCACTTAAATGTCATTAACCTGTAAGCACAGAGGCCACGCTGTCCACCAAGGAGAGGGCAAGAGGGGAGAAGAGGGAGAAAGGAGGGGGCGTGTGCCAGACGACACTTTGAAAACGGAGCTAGGTGAGGTTGAGTTGAATTTGACACAAACCTTTCAAACTTGTG
This sequence comes from Plectropomus leopardus, assembly GCF_008729295.1. NCBI lineage: Eukaryota > Metazoa > Chordata > Actinopteri > Perciformes > Serranidae > Plectropomus > Plectropomus leopardus. The sequence continues at coordinate 30,731,797 of NC_056473.1, forward strand.
CAATGACAAGTGAATAAACCATCACAGATGGTGAATACAAGCTGCGTTGTAAGTGGCGTTTATTTCACACGTTCACTTGAACAATGATTCAGCTGATCGTGGCATGTCAGATACAGGAACGTTTTTGTGGAGTTTTCATAAAGCGGCTGATTTTAATCAACTCATCCTTAAACTCCAGAGATGTAGCAGGTTTAAGGACACGTGTAATTTTGTTTTTAAAACTTTGTTTAAAAAAATTCATGATAAATCTAATCTACCTTCAAGGATTTTAGGACATTGTCAGGATTTTAGGGCATTTGGGGGCTTAGCTAGGACCTCTGTCTGGGGGATCCTCCACTGGCACTTTCTGATAAATAATCTCTGTTTTGATGCTGTTTTATGCACTCTGGCACCATCTGGTAAACTAAAAGTACAAAAACAATCCCCAGTGTGAATCACTTTATTAATCTTTGTAAATTAGAAAATTTCTGGGGGACCACCAGGCACCCTGCCAGGGGCCAGATTTGGCCCGTGGGCCGTATGTTGAGTATCACTCATACTTTGTTAATCCCCAAGGGGAAATTCAATTTGTAAGGGTTAAGGTTTTTTGTTACCCATGAAGTGTGTGCAGCTGCTTTCTCATTGGCAAAGCATCATGCTGCTGCCTGTATTCTCTCTCAATTTGGATTTGTTCATGTTAATTACATTTTGGATCAGTTCTTCTGTCCTAAAGTCTTCTTCCAATGCCTTCTGTTATGAAAATTAATACATGCAGATTCAGACTGGTCCAGACTAACTCCCTTCAAAAGTCTAGCCTGCCCGCCTCACTGGGACAGACACGGACACTAATCCATGCTCTGAAATAATCAACCAGCATTTCTGCATCAGCGAGTGAAGCCTCTTGTTTGACTATCACAGAGGGAGGTCATGTCTTCTAGACGATTAGGACAGTATGAAAGGGTTTAGGGTGAACACTCTGGGGTAGAGACGATTTGAGAAAAAAGATATTCACTAAAACTGACCCTGAGTGCTGCATGTGTGTGTGGGTGTGAGAGAAATATAGAAATATAGAAGGGACGTTCAGAGCGGTGGACCCACTGCGCTAACTGCTCTCTCTTTTCTCAGTGCAGACTAAAGAGAGGCAATTAGCACTTCCTTCTTCCTGCTGGGCACCACATCCTGCACACAGCACTGTGGAGGAAGACAGCCCGAGTGTGCCTTTCCCTCACTTCATGTCTGAGACACAGACACACACACACACACACACACACACACACACACACACACACACAGAGCCTGTCTCCACGTGTATGTACATGCATTTCAATGTGTCTGATACAAAAGAAGTTATTTGTTCTTGTTTTCCTCTCTCCTGTCTCTCCTCTCACTGCCTTTCTTGCTGTTTACCATTATTTTTGGGGCGCTACATGATGGGTTGTCATAGCAACAAGAAGAGGGGAATTGACCCTCCTTTCAGGCTCAGGATTTTTTACCATCTCCCTCTGTACACTATTAGCACACACACACACACACACACACACACACACACACACACACACACACACACACACACACACACACACACACACACACGCACCCTTCTTGGTTTCTCCATTTCTTCATTTCTCTCCTTTTTTCTTATCTCCCTCTTTTTGCTCATGTAACAACTCCTCCAGTCCTCTTGATTTAACTACTTCTCTCGTCCCTCTTTTCTTTGTGTCTCTCCCTTTATTACCTCTGCGGCCACAATCACCTGCTTTGTCAGTGAGAGTTAAAGACTTGTTCTATGAGCTGGTCTTTCCCTCTTTGTCTGAATTATCTCACTTTTGCAAATAATTCTTATCAGCAGCTGTTGGGGAGAGAAACATGTGTGTGTGTGTGTGTGTGTGTGTGTGTGTGTGAGTGAGAGAGGGAGAGAGATGCTGCCAGTGAGCTGTTTCATCTGATAGATGAGGAACAGGAGTGATTCTCACTGAGCTGTCAGCTCTTGTCCTTTCTCCCTATCAATCACTGCAGCCCACCTGGAACACACACACGCACGCACGCACGCACGCACGCACGCACGCACGCACGCACGCACGCACGCACGCACGCACACACACACACACACACACATACACACACACACAATAATTTGGCATCCCACTTAGCGTTCCCTCAAGAAGCATTATTTTAAAAGAACTGCAGTGTCCAATCAGCCCCCTTAGCTGTTGACAGGACCTTTTTGGCGCCCAGTGTCCACTCTGCTAAAATGTCCCTGAGCAAGAGACTGGATTAAAGTGTCACTCTACTATTGACCTGTGTCTCTGCAGCCTGATTCCACCAACAGATTCAAATTAACACAAGGTTTCTCAGTATTCTTGATTAACTAGCACATGTTGGGGCTTTGCAGTGGATTACATGTCTACATGTTACATTGTTGGTATCGTTCTGCACTTTCTGCTGTTTTTTTGGGATGCCATGCCGTGATGTTAACAAATACATATGTTGGGAAGACGCTGCATGTGGTTATGTTTACACAACACAAGCACATGGCAAGCAATGCCAGGAACGACAACAAAAACAAAAGCTGGCACGGATGGTTAGGTTTAGGCGGAAAGGACACAAATCCATCTAATTTAAACAGGAAGGGAACACCAATCTCCTACATTAAAGTCCAGGATCTGTTCAATCCAACCAGCGCCTCTCCTGCCTGCTCCATAGGGACTGTCCTGTCCCTTATATTACATCATTACTGGTAGTAGCGATTCATGCAGACTCTTCAGGTTCTGTCTATCAGCTGACACCGCCGTCCCCCTATCATGCTGCCGCAGCAGGTGCCATCGGGTAACATATGATAACACCACAAACGATTTTTTCTCAGCTGACACCGTCCAGCGGTGTTTCATGAGGACATGAAAGGTGCGATTCGCGTGCTTTTTGTGCACTGCAAAAGCGACAGAACTTGAGGACACAACGCCATCAGATTAAGTGAAGGCAAACCATCGTGCAACACTCAAACTGACTCTCAGTACAAGCAATACTTTTGTTTATGCCATTTATACTTAATCTAAGCTTTTACTAAAGCATGAGCAGAGCACTCTGTGTATCACAGAGGAACTCTGAGGAAAGATAACGCAGTAGCACTGCAAGATGATCACTCCATTACTCTGCAAACGGGGTCATCACTTCAATCAGATTCATGGGAGCTAACATTGGAAACAACGTGCCTCATTCACCAACTGTTCTTAAGAGGAAATTTACTCCTAAAACCCACTTTTTTACAAAGATTCGGCCATTCTCCAATGTTCTCTTAGACCTTATTCCCCCTGCAAAAAAAACCCCTAACACCCGCTAACATCTGACTTTTTAATACAATGGGAAAGTTTACTATTAGCATTCAGACCTGGGTCAGATGACTGCAGTGGTCACGGGTATTTCTTGCCTAAAGCTTGAATTTGTTATGAATCTGACGTAGACTTTTCTTAAGAACAAATTTAAATAAAACTTAGGTAGACATTGGTGTATGAGGCCCATTGCTTGTTGACAAAAAGGCTTCATTACACAGCAGTGATTATGGATGACTGTAACCCAGTTTCTAAGCACTCAGTCTTAACCTTGATTTGGAGGACATGTGAGGCTCCAGTGAATAATCTTAAAAAGAAATGTAAATGAATCTTGAATACTTAATATGTGAACCTGATCTGTTTAATATTCATAAAAACGGCAACTTTACTTTTGTCTCTGTGCTTTAATATGTCTAGAACGGTGTTGCTCTTTCTTTTTTTTTTATTTTGGAGGACACAAGCTGGAATGATTCAGAGACCTTTAACTATTACTGCTGTGACGTTACAGCTCAGCCGACAAGGATGCCATTAATGTTACTATCTCTTGCTGTCAAAAGCACAAGCTTTTTGTAGACGAGTGCTTCCCTCTGCACAGCAATATGTCTAGTGGGTTTTCTTCAGCAGAAAGAAAATAGTAGGGATGCACAATATTGGATTTTTTGTCAACAGCCAATATGCTAATATAAAAGCAACACATCTGACCGATAACCAATACCAATACTGATATATCAGGTATTTTAACCTTAAGCATAGAGGGGGTAAGTGAGGCCATGTCATCCATCTTTATATACAGTCTATGTTGATCATCAAATCTCTTCTGTAGTGGATTTAACATCATATTATGCATATTCTTATAGTGATTGCCAGCCAGCAGATGGAGACATGAAATACAATGATTTTAGTGTATGTAGTAAGAAAAATACTTCAACTTAGGGTTGATGTTCACTGTCAGTAAAAAAATATATCGGTTTGTGATCATTTTAAAAGCCAATATCTGCCGATTCTGCTGACATGCCGATATTATTGTGTATCCCTAGAAAATAGTTCTACATGAAACTGTTCACAACAAGCTCTGTGGGTCATATAATCATATTCCAAGGCACCTGTCCATCTTTTAAGACCCAGGAATCATTTGGGTTTCTGTAACAACAGTAAAACATGCTGAGTCAACCGTAGTTAATGAGCTGCAGTAAGACATGCACCACCGTCACTGAGGTCATTTACATCCAATAGCAGCAAATATCTGGAGAGGCACACAGTGAAAATTCAAAATTGTGTAACTTAACAAGCTGCTTTGTGTGCAGTTAAGGCATCAACCTCCTCCTAATTTTTAATAAAAAAATGAGATGCGGGTCATCACTTTTCTTAATGAGGAGGATACGACCCTCTCTCCATCACCGCGGTGACAGATGGCTCCCTTGTGTAAACAGTACGATGTCTGTCTGTCTGGATGATGAGATGAGCCACAGTGGATGATCATCATTCACTCTTATCTATTTTCTGTCTCAGCGGAGAGTGGAATGATATGTAATCATCATCAATCTGCTGACTGAACATAACAACGTTATTATTAGAGGAGTGTGGCTGCACGCGGCACAATGGGTGTAATAGTGCTGAGGAGATGTGTGGTTGATACGTACAGTTTGGGAGTTGCTGCGTGTGTATGTGTGGGTCTATCCTAATGATGAGTAATCCTAGGTGATGGCAGATAATAGCAGCGTGTCAGTGCGCTTGTGAAGATGATACATTCAGGTGCCCGCCTTCGCCACGGATCCTACCATGTGAAACCCATTGGCCAGCCTCTCCTGCTTCAATCAGCCCTTTGAGGAGACCTCATTTGCACAAATGGTGTTTTATGGTTCCTGTTACAGCCAGATATGCTCCTCCACCAGCCTGTAATTGACTACCATTGCCCACAACGGTGCGTTTTTAATGCAGCGTGATGGTGTTTAATGGCAGATAATAGAACGTCGGCACACTAAACGAGGTCATTTCTGCACGTTGTGCCGGTCCTCTTTGCTGTTATCACATGGCGCCCTAGTGGCTCGACAGATTAACGAGCTTGCCAGGGAAGCTGTCCATATTGTGTTAATGCATAGACGGATTTGTTCTCATTACAAGCATCAAAGTATCTTTTCTTTTTTTAAACAAAAGGCTCTAGATGTGAGCGAGGAGATGTTCATAGGGAACAGGTACCCTGACCTCTCAAAATCCTGTTTTGCCCCAAAAGAACTTAAATATCTCTTTAAGTGTATTTTCTTCCTCTCTGGGTAACAAAGGATATAGAAATGTTGATTGTCTGCAGTTAACCCTCTGAGACCTGGTTAGAAGTCACTTTTATCGTGCTGCTTTCAGACGCCTATCACAAGTCTTTAAACTTTTCGGCCCTGAGCATATTGGTGCAATTTCTTTGAAAAACATAGGAAAAAAGGTCATGAGCAACTTGGTATGAAATGTTCTGCAAAAATGTGTGAGTAGTTGTACTAGTTAGTACTGTGTTTCTAGTGGCCACACCTGGCAAATGTTCCAGCTGTTTCCAGCCCCCAAAACTGGGTGTTTTTCAATGACCCGTTACTGTTTTTCTCGTGGCAATTTACCAAAAAAAGCAGTTGTTTTTCATTGAGACATTGCTGCATGTCCGTCCAGGAAAGTGGCCCTAAATGTGGGTACTTTAGGTCAAAAGCTTAACCATAACCAATTGTTTTTTGTGCCTAAATCAAACACATTTACCACGGCTTTGTGGAAATGTAAAGTTTCAATGAATCCGCTACATAATAATGTGCAAATGTTAGATATCTGTGTTTTGCAGACACGTACAATGCCAACATTTTCTCTGGTGACTGGATTATTTTAACTGCTTAAGAGCTTTTTTTTTTTAACCTTTGACTGATTATATTAAGAGATACAATATAATAAATGCCAAAAACACAAAAAAGTGCCTCCATTACTCTTATAGTGTAGTTTAATGTGCTGCTGTGTAAGCAAATACAAATTAAATCACCTGCTGAGTCAGTCCCCCTGGAGCTAAAACCTCAAAATGTTCAGCTGTTCACAGACATCAGGGAGCTCCATCACAACAGCAGCTGCTTTCTCATTACTGGCTGCAGCTTGTCAGCTCAACAGTCAAGGCCAAGGTTACAGCCGGTTGACACATTTCACCAAAATCTGCTCAGATGTTTGAGACACCACAAAGTGCTCCACACGCACCAGACTGGAATGGCAGCTTAGTTTACAAAGAGTTTCACATGGCCAGTCCCTCGCTGTCATGGCCTGCGCAGAGTAATGATTAATAGAGCTGTAGAAACATCTGACAGGTGGAGGCAAAAAGAGATGTTGAAGGGAGGAGACGGAGAACGGGTTAGGGAGGGACTGAGAGACACTGAGAGTTCAACTCAGTGTGAGGGACGGATGGATGGAGGAAATGAGCAGAGAAATCAGAGAGAAAGTGAAATAAGGGAGAAAATGTGAACGTGTTTGCTGCTCTTTGCTCCTTCTGTCTACACTGAACTCTCCCCCATCCTCCTCACCCTTTTGTCCCTCCTTCTTTGCTCCTTCCTGCATCCAAACATCCACTCCGGCCTTCCTCCGATAGGACTGCTGATGAAAAACTCCCCTTTTTTTTATTTCCATAGGGGATTAAAATGTTTCAATTATATTTTCATTCCATCCGCCCCCTCTCGCTCTCTCTGTCATGCCAGGCGGCATCCTCATAAAAGAAAAGACAAGAGAAGAAGAGAGTGGAAGAGAAGGGTCAAAGTTTGCCTTTATTCATTTTCTGTCAGCGAGCAAAGCTGACGTGCTGAGGGAGGATGAGCGGCAACAAGGCAGACAGTTAACAAGATGTTAACGCACACACGCACACACACACACACACACACACACACACACACACACACACACACTCTCTCTCACACACACTCTGCAGTGTGGATCCACTACGTTGGCTTTCATAAAATGGCCCAAACAGCCTGACAGAAAGGACTGAATGATTAATCACATTCAAACTCACATCACGATGCAATAGAACGCAATTTTCACATCGCAAAGTCTGAGAAAAAACAACAACAACCAGAGAGTCGGTAACAAACTGGCCTCATGGGCTTCGAGTGCACACGCGCTGCCCTACACTCCACGTGACATATGCGAAAACATTTTGTATATTGCCACATGCAAGTTTAGATGCTCGCAATACTACTGTGTGAAAATGGCAAAGGCCGGCTTTAAGTGGATTACACATCTTTTACTGATGTATTATACTGACTGGGTGGCATAATGTAGTGAGAACAAGAGTGCCCGAAAGACAGAGATAGTGAACAGGTTCGGACAGCTGCTGCAGATCAGAAATTTACAGTGAAGTTGTTAGTAAACAGTGTACGTTTCAGCAGGAGAAATATTCAACAACATGTTGGCTTTGTGTCATTTTAAATTTCATAAAAAAAGTCAGTGTGCACTTTAGTTTGTCTGATTTGTTACTGCAAACAAGTGAAGATGAGTGAGATCCATATTGATGTTTCATAGGGTTGTTTCGCAATGCTTTGTTGTTGTTTCAGATCTTTGAAAAGTTGAATCATGATGATTATATTACATAAATACAAGGCTTTAAGTTACAAAATGTATTTTCTGGTCCTCTGGTCCTATTTGCCATGTGCTCGTGTGTTATGTTAAACATAAGGACGTAATCCCACTGCATGCATTTGATGACATCACAGTAACGGCTTCCCGGAGTATTAACAGCTGATGCAGACGAATACCTAAAACGTCATAAGTAGACGTGGAAAGCCACTAAGGCGGGTTTCCATTACAAATTTCCCCAAAAGTAAAGTGATATTTTTGAAATGCTGATAAAACACAATTGCAAGATGACTGAGTTTCCATTGAGCAGTGAAATGTGACTTCTCTCAGGATGTTATGCGACTTCTCCTCTCACAATAACAATCCAAGAAGCAGAACAATGGATTTTCAAAACATTATCGGGTTTGGTTCAATTACAGCCACCGAACTAGCCGTTGTCATTCCCAGGCGACGGTGACGCAGGCGTGTTATGTGACTGATAATGGAAAGGCAAGCCCCTTATACATGTGGGCGGCCATGTATGAGACATTTGGCCGGTGACAGTCCACGTTTTCACAGAGGAATTGTGGATTCAAAACTTCCGGATTATCGGCTCAACTTTTAAAGTTATGTGATGCAATAACAGCTCTTGTAGCTCCTGCTGCATCATGGGAGCCCGTTTCTACTGACAAGCACATAGCCATAGCATCATGTGACCTGGAAAAGTAAAAGAAAAGTGTTTCCATTGCAGTTTTGCAAAATATGACTTTTTCAAGTCACCTGAAATACCACCTCATGCGAGCATAAAAACCTTTTTTGCAATAAATTTCGAAATTGACCTGTGTCCATTAGGTGTTTTTTATATTTGCGATTTCAATTTGTGCAAATCAAGGGGGCCACTGATCAGGCTGCGCTACTTGACATCCTGCAAATGTAAAAGGGTTTGCAGGAGATATTTTGTGTACTGCTCTACCTCTACGCCACTCAAAACATCCACGCAGGGAAACTGATAACTATTTTAGCCTCGAGTCAACAAATCAGCAGAAGACGCTGAAGCGTGCGCAGCGTGTTGTGACTGAACTCATATGAGATGCTAATATTTATCAGCTGAAAGTGGAATTTTTGGCCTTTAACCTGACAAGTGTTTTTGTTCATCTTAGCAGGGGTGTGATTTAAATACAAGATACAGAGATGAGGTGCTGTGGGATAGCAAACACTGCTTTTTCATGCATCTATAGGCGAGTCTTGCCTGTGTTTGAATAATGTTGAAATGATTGTTCTTCCAAATCTTTACATGAGAATGTCCTGCAGTTCCTGATTGTATTCTTTATGCACACGTGCCCATTCCTGATCAGGGCAATGGGGACTTGAGGCTGTCCCAGCATGCATTGGTTTTGAAGTGAACACAGTGAAAGAAACCTCTGGCCTCTATGTGTTGAAAGAAAAAAACAATGAACACAAAGATGCCAGGCCCTGCCAGGAGCTGGCATCTTTGCCAGGACCTGATTTGGGATTTAGACCCAGGTCGATTCTGCTGTGCAAACCGCAGAGCCACGTAATAATTACAATTTTGAATACAATTCTGTGGGAGATGTGACATGGGTGTATATCTGTAAATAACAGATGTTGTACTAGATGGCAGCTGTAAAGTGAATAATAAATCTAACTCGACAGTAAATCAGTGAAGTGTGTCGGTAATATGGGAGCAGCTGTGATGTGACAGCAGAGGCATAGACGCAGGTGTGGAGAGAGGCAGATATCAAATACTATACTCATCTGCAACAATATCAATACCAAAAGGGTATTCTGATGCTGCCTTCACGTGCTCCTCGGAAATATCGTATTTACAAGTTACGAGCACATGAATGGCCCTCCAAAGTCATAATTACAGGTGGGAAATTTTGATGACATCCCCGACATCGAGCTGTGACGTTTGCGTGATGTTTCAGGGCTGCGGAAATGATGGAAAGCATGGAAATAGTGTCAAAAATTGACAGTAAACAATTATAGATTTTGTTCCTAGTAGCTATAATTTACTTCTAGTAATTACACATTTTAGTATTTGCATCTATTAGCTATAGCAATCAAGCAGACTTTTCACTATTAAAGCATGCCAGGCAGGTATACAAACACTGATGACGACGTTATTTTATAACACAACTTGACGTTATAATGCACAAACATGGCGGGCAAAAGCAAGTGTTTGGTTGATGGTAAGGAACTTGTTTATTAATTCATGTGCTGACTGCTGTCCATGCAGAGCGTTCAAGATTAGTTAGAAACGTTATTTATTTAGCATAAACCCCGATAACAAGTCAGGTAAAGCTTTTTTGAAGCTGTATTTTAGTGGTTTAAAATATATATCTTTGAAATCATGGCTCACCTTTTCTGTTTCCTTGGCTCTTCATTGTTATAAAAAAACTGGCTCTCAACCTCTTGTTTAAATGCTCTTTGCATTAAAATGCATCTACTTTGTAGCTTCCATGTTGTTTCCACTTTTACGACCTCAAAGCACACAAACACAACGAAGTTGGGAAAACGACTTCAAAACTCGGAAACTCCGACCTTCCGACATCAAAGCATAAATCCACCTGAAACCCCCCAAAAAAGACCGTATTGTCTCAGCTCGGTGTGTTGCAGAGAGGGCGACACCTGAGTGCAGATTATCAACTGAAGGCCAACAGCTGCCCACAGTATGTGACAAAATGACAAAAACAACTCCTCAGCAGAGTGCTGTTAGTCTTGTGTGGAGGAATTTTTTTTTTTTTTTGGGTGGTGCGGGGGTTTGTCATGGCAACAGCAGTCCATAAGGCCTCATGGGAGGTGAACAGAGGGATGCTGTAACCAGGGGCAACTGAGTATAACTGGGGTTACTGTTGCCTTGATCTGAGCGGCTGTAAACTGCTTGTTCTGTGTTTTATTTAAGAATCCTAAAACCTTATTTTTACCTTTGTGTGTGGTAGTTCTCGGCTCTGTGAGGATTAAGTATCACTACACTCTTTCATTAGTTGACTGGCGAATTTGGATCTAAATTCATGCGTATTTTAAGCTTTGGTGTCATCATGAAAAACAGCTCAACGGGTCTACTGGCGGATAATACAAAGCAAAGCTCGGAAATCACAAAAAAAAATAAAAACGCTGTCACTGTTTGAGTCCGCTCCAAATTGGCTGATTCCTCTTAGAGACCTTTAGGCAGAGTGATTATGCACATGACACACACACATTAAGACACACCCAACAAGGCCCCAGTGTTAATTATGAGGCACATAAATGTCATGTCTTAATTGCCCCTGGTGCTGCAGGTTCATAACATACCCCCACTCTTTCAATAATACACACAGACAGCGTGCACAGATACTAATCAGACTACACACACCCTTTCCTGAGTGGCAGCTCCCGACTGCTGCTCATTAAGAGAGAAAAAGTCAGGAATTAGCAGCCGCGGCTAGATTCTCTCCCAACGTGAAGCTCGAGAAGAACAAACACCGAGCAGCTTTGCCTCTGATCATCAACACTGCCAATCATCTGCTGGAGCTGCGTTCACCATGGTAACCCCACTGCTTTTTGACGCCGAGGCGCCTTACTTTTCAAGTGCTGTGACAGGTCCTTCCTCTGCTAATAACGGTGTAATCCAGCAACAGGAAAATTTCATAGAGAGATAATGGATGCTGCTTCCAAAACCGGCATCGTCAGATGTCAGATGCTTCAGTGCTTTTGTCCTTCAAGATACACGACACTCAACTGTGCTGAGATTGTGAGAAAATTTAACACATTGCAGGCAGATTTCATTCTTTTTATTTTTGAGTGGCCAGAGACTCTGCAGCTGTCAGCACTGAACAAATGCAACAACTAAAAGAATAGTGACATTACAAAAATAAGGATCTTGTAAGGCTGCCTTCTTCCAGCATTAACTTTATAAGTTGAATTACTTAAGGGCTGTAGAAAAAGCACGTGGAGAACGTCTCAGTTTCTTACTTTAATGTCCCTTTCCTCAGTAGGACAACTTAAGACACAGTAAGTTGATTCATAACTTCACAGCTCTCATATCACTCCGCGACTTAAACCATCCTTGACAAAAAAGGGAAGGTGCACCACCTTATGTAGTTCCTAATTAAAACTTAAAGGGGAGCATACAATATGATGAATGAATCTACCATGAATGAAAATAACTTATTTGTCTTAGGAATCAGAGAATAGAATAAGGTTATCTACAAATAAAATAAACATTTACAAAAACAAATCTAATCTTACATTCTTCCCCTTCTTCAGATGAAATGTCCTCATTTCAAAATCTCATGAAAGACTAATCTCATCTTGAAATATGATCCTGAACACACTGAGACACTGTGGAGGACAGTCACATCTCAGACATGCGGTTCAATTTAAAGTTTGTGTTGTGCGCTGCTAAATTAGCCTAATGAGCTAACAGAGCTATTGTTCCAGCGTTAAGGCCGAGAAGGGTCTAGAAAAGCGTTGACAGCAAATCACACAGACTTTGTGGAGGTTTTGCCTCTGTTTTGTTGCTGTTCTGTGTGTCTTTGTATTATTTTGTGTCTCTCTGAGCTAATTCTGTCTCTTCGTGGGTCCTTTTTTGTTATCTCTCTTGTGGATGTTTAGCCCTTTTTTGAACTTATTTTGTGTTTCTTTGCAGTTCATCTCTTTGAGGTTTTTTCAGGACTTTTCCTGATTCGTGCGTCTTAATTTGAGCAACACTTTGCAGACCTGTGCCCCCTCGACCCATTCACAAACCCATCCATGGTGTTACTTTCATTATTCAATCTGACTTGAGCTCCATTTTTGAGAATCAACACCAAAATTCACAATTAAGTGCACCTGTCGCAAACGCAAATCCCAAATCCAAAAGAACGCAGACATTGTACAAACCTCATTCCTGTCTTTAAGAGGCTGTACCAAGTTGCATACTTATAGGACCTTTTGTTCCTTATTTCACTGTATAATAGGGCAGAATAGCAACATATTTTAACACTTATTAGGGCTGTCAGCGTTAATGCGTTAATCACAATGTGATTAAAGCCGTACAAAGTGGAGGGTTTTTATTGGAATCAATCACAATTTTAAAAAAAAATAATCGTTTGACAGCCCTGTCATATATTAATTCACCTAATGAATAAAACCCAACCACAATAATTTAACCCTAATAACAGTTAGAGTACTAATAACAGCAAAATCAATTTTAAGTTGGGATCAATAATTGTCTTTAACTCATGAGAGACTCAGCAGCCGGATATTTTTCCATTAACTGTTCAGGAGCAGTTGAGATCGTCATGGTTAATATTTGGAGTGAGAGGATTCAGTCGTCAATATTTTTGACTCTATACATGCTACCGGCTGATCTTTTTGTCAGTCGATGATCCAAACACACACACACACACACACACACACACAAAAAAAAAAAACACTGGATGTAATCTGCTCAGGACACATACAGCTCTGATCTCATCACTGTTTGTTTGTTTAGAGTCTCAAGAGGATCCTTGTGTGTGTGTTTGTGTGTGTGTGTAGTGTATGAGTATGAGAGTGGTTGAAAAGGTCACATCAGTGAATCAATGATTGCCTTTCACAACTCCGGCACTTAAGTAGAGAATCTGGATGGACTGATTAAAGGCTTTGCACTGTTCCTAATGACTTGTTTAGACCCATAATTTCCTTGGCCTTTGGTTCCAATCTTTCCCTTTCTCATAACATCAGTCAATAGTCAGAAGACTGCTTAAGACATGTGTGCTGCTTCAGTAAAGGTGATTGTGAAGGTTTCTGACAACCAGTGAAAAGGGCTGATCTGATGACACGTGTGCCTGCGGCGCAAATGTGACCCCCCAACCTTTTTCAGATTCACAGGATTATTAAAGTAATTCACACTGGGAATTATTTTGTACTTTTTGCATACGTAAAGTGCCAGAGTGCATAAAACAGCACCAAATTAGAGCTTGTTTATAAAAAAAAAATTGGAGGATCCACCGCACACCCCGACAGAGGTCCTATCTCAGCTCTTCATATCCTCACATCCTAAAAAAAAACCTCCCCTGCGTACAGCACTGCTGGGACTGGCCCCCTGTCGTTCAAAAAAATCAAAGCAAGTTGAATATCCCTAATCTAAGACAAAAGTGTTGTATTTGAATTGTGTTTGGTGTATAATGTTGCATGGATTCAGTGAGCACAGCACACAGCACCAGAGCTCAGTATCCAGTCTCTACTGGTGGAACAGGTAGCTGACCTGAAGTTACAAGAAGGTAAATAGCTGGTGGCAAACAACAGCAGAGAGAGATCATGGGGAATAACTGTCTTTTTTTTTTTATATATCTAAATTGGTAATTTAAGGATTTATTTCAACCAAAAATGAGAATAAGACACAACATGCTCACTGGCAATGTTACTTTTTGAGACTGAGCGCTGAATCCTCAAAGTAGATATTAATGCAGCCAAGATAAGGACAGCACTGCAATTTTTTTTTTCCACATGGATGTTTGACAATGTTTTACGCCCTTCTTCAGCACGTACATTCAGCAGTATCGTAAAGAAAGTCCACAGGTGTTTTAAGTCCACGCTTGGAAACACCTACAGTGCATCACAGCAAGGGCAACAGACATTTTTCAGACACAGAATCACAGTAATATGTATTTAAATCATAAAGAAATGAAAAATAAAAAAATAAAAATAGATCAATAAGTAAATAAATTAAATGATAACAACAAAAACTAAACTAATAATAATTATAATAATAATAAAAAAATAAATTAAATTAAAATAAGATAAAATAAAATAATATAATATGGTAACCAAGCTGCACAGTCACACCGTCATATACCCTTGTGAAATTTCAGGAAGATAGGAAGGTATGAAATATTATTCCATACTGGTCATCACTCCAAGTTATTACTCATTTACTTTAATACTTAAAGAAAAATGAAAAATGGGATGCAATTCTTCTGCGTTGTGACACAAAGAGTACAGATTCTGATGAAAATTGCAGCAATTAGGTAGCTTCAAAGTACCTTAACTGCCCCATGAGAGCCAAACCACGTCCTCCCTTCAACTCACCCAGGGAAAGCATGTTTCACAGTCTGAAATCCTCTGTACTACACTGATATCTGCCTGTAGAGTGCCATATTTAACCAAACCCTATTGGAGATAGCATTTCATAATCATTATGAATCTGTTTAACTCTCCTATTGTCTGTCTTCCTTTTTCTCCCTCTGTCACACGCTGAGAGCTCTGTTTTGGAGAGGAGATCAGTAGCTGACGGAAGGATGGAGAGCGGAAAGCGAGGACAGAACAGACACGATTACACTGGAACGAGGAAGAGCCGTAGGACACGCTGACAAAGAAAAGTACAGTGAGAGATGAAGGCAACAGTGAGAGAGCTGGAAGAGATTGAAGGAGAAGAGTTGGGAGTAAAGGGTAGAGAATATACAGAAGGGAGTGCAGTGAGGAGGGACATGAAGGAGAAAGAGAAGGGTGAGGGTGCCAAATGCCCACTCATCCCACATGCAGCTCGGCTTTGTTTCGGCTGTTTCTGCCAATTGTGGTTCAGCCAGAAAGCCCTGCCACACGAGCACCACGGCACAATATAAAAAGCCTTGGTACACTACAGAGAGGACCAGAGAGGGAGAGAAATGATGGTGGGATGAAGGGAAAGAAAGAAGATGATAAGGCAGGAAAATTCAGCTGTTTGACAAAAAATAAAAACAGGATGGAAGAGCAAATAAAAAATCTGCTAATAGCTCCTAAATCACTCTGCTGCTCAGAGTATATCTCTTAAACATGCTTGTGACATATGAACCTTCTCAAACCCTCAGGACCCATCTGGGGCCGGCCGACTGAGCATCCCGAGCATTATAGCTACTGAGCAAGAGAAAAACCTCCCAGATGATTTTGGACAAGCTGTAATGACTGCAATTTCATTTTTGAACTTGAAATAAATCATTTTCATTATTTTTTTGTCACCTCCTGTCGCCACTTTTGCTATTTTTAATGGTGATTTTTAGTATTATTTATATATCTTTAAGTATTATACTATTTATTTATAGTTTATTTATTTTTTATTGTAAATCATAGTCTCTATCCTTTAACAGGTTTTATTTACTGCTGTGTAAAGCACTTTCAATTGCCCTGTTGCATGAAATTTGCCATGCAAATAAAGCTGCCTTGCCTTGTCTTTAGGACTACTTTTTGTCCAAAACAATGATTTATAATTTGAAAATCCCAAACAAAAACATTTGCATTTTAAAATATAGGTGGTACATGTTAAAAGAAACCCAAACTTGGGTTGCTTCTTTGCAAGGTTCAGATATTTTAAATCTTTTGAAACCCTCAACTGAGGCTCCACAAGTTAAAGACTTCTGTTATATTCTCCTTTTTTTGTGTATTGGACTGATTTCAAAATACTGTACCCAAATCCAACCATTCTCCACTCTTCTATCCTTAAGAAAAGCATGTTTATGAATTTTAAATTCTGTATCTTAAGGCTTCCATTTCAGCTCTGTGATCTTGCCGTTTTTATACTGTAAAACTTTTCAGCATGAATGAGGTGAAAAGAGAAGGAATTGATCCCGACCCAGTGGAGGGCAAAAAGCGTCAGGTGAGGAAAAATGTCTTCAAAGGGCGTCTTAACTCACAGCCTTTGATCCAAATCCAGACGACCAAGACGGTGAACAAAGAGGCTTCAGTCCTCTCTAGTCTACTCCCTCCCTCGCTCTTTCTTTTGAAGGCCACCAAAGGAACCTGAGCACAATCCTTTTTACTTTTCACTTCACTGTTTCCTTTACATCACAAAACTCAAGCACGTAGTGTTAACTCATTCAAAATGACTGCTGTACTGCTGGGTTTTTTTTTATTTTTTCACAAAACTAAAGGAGCCATCTGATATGCAAAACTGAGGGTCTAGTCAAGAAATTTCATTGTGATGCCTCATTTTGTAGACTTAATGTCCACATAGATACTATTTAGTTTTAATCCACACTCCACAAAAACTTGCCATCACAGTGTTTTAATGCAATGGAATAGTGTATAATCAGCATTCACATGTGGGTCAAATGACTCTGTAGTAGTCACAGGTATGTATCGCCTCCGGCTCTGATCGACATTGATGGAAACACAACATGAACATGAACATTTCAACTCCTTAACCAATGAGATCCAATGATGAGCCACCACTAATTACTGTCACTCTCCTCCTAAGCTGCACTAAAACATAGATCCAAATTAGTCTGCATTGAGTTTGACAGAGACCAAAAAAGTAAGACATATACATAGAGACGTAACCACCGTAAAGTTTTCACAAACCTCTTGATACTGTTGCCGATGTTCTCCGGCCTGCCTGTGATGAAGAATCTGACACACCAAAATAACCCATACATGCTTGTCAAATCATCATAAAACATACTTCAATCAAAATTAAACTCTCGCAGTCCATCTTGGTTACTCATGTTTGTAATCTAGTAAGTTCACTTTTTCAGCAATCACCAGCTCTGGTTTAGTTGAAATAAATCTTTAATTCACCGAGTTAGATGTAAAAAAAACAAACAAAAAACATGCTGTTATTCCCCAAGGCCTCTCTCCGCTGGCCACCGGCTGTTTACAATCCTGTAACTTCTCCCTCTAGGTGTCTAGGTATCTTTCAACTCAGCTGCCTGTTCCACCAGTAGAGATAGGAGACTCAGCTCTGGTGGTGCATGCTGTACATACATTAATTTTCATAGACAGCGGGGTGCTTTTATTTACAACGGTATAGAAAAACACACCTTCTGGGCACCCAGTAGCCCAGGGCTATGTCCTGACCGCAGCGGTTGAAGGTTCAAGTCTGGCCTCGGCCCTTTACTGCATATCATCCCCTCTCTCTCCCCCTTTCACGCTGTGTCTGTCCTATCCAATAAAAGCAAAAAAGCCCCTAAAAACATCTTTCAAAGAAAAGAAAACCACACCTTCGGGATTTCTAAAAACCCTTGTATACTGTAATACTGTTATACCGCCCAAGCCAGGTGAGAAATTATCTTATCTTAAAAATGTCTTTAAAACTTTGTGTTATGGATAAACCAGATGTTGATAAAATTCTCGTTTGGGGACACAATATACAGATACAGAAATACATTGCAGTTTATCTCATTACATGTTATTGCAACACTCACACAACAGAGATATACACACACCTTAAACATGAAAGCTGCTTTTGGCTTAAGCTAAGGATCTTAACTCAGTGTTGAGTTAAAGAGTCACTGTAAGCAGTTGAACGGATAGTTGTAGTGTTTCAGCACTAGACAGAGGTGTAATGAAGTCATTTTAGACAGCCAACCAGCTGTTCATAACCCTACAGCCAACACACACTGAGATACTGAGTAATGTGGAAGAAAGAAATTACCCCTGATTTATTTTGCAATCACTCATTTTGAAATCACAGAGCTGTAGGAGTCATGGAGGCATATTTGCTTAGTTTATTCGACAAAATAAGAATTGATTGATGTCTCAGTGCAGTGGTGAAGGAATACGGTTTTCCTTGGTTAACAGGTAACATTCAGGTTGTCCTAACTAAGGGGACGTTGACACGGCAACGGTTCTTGCATGAAACATTGAACTTATATTGCGGTGTTTTGGGGGGACTGAAAATGCTAATTTTTGAAACCAGGTTCCAGAGTGAAATCTTTTACAAACGTGAGACGAATAAAGCGGTTTTGCCTCTTGTGAGAACTGGGACCTCACAGCTGCACTTCGCACATGTGCGTAGTTTTCTTCTATGGTGTGTCCTTACAACGTTACTTTGCCAACTACTGGCCTGGAGTGCATACTACAGCAGTTTTGGTTGTTTTTGTGGATACATGTATACAAGGATCATTCTCAATATGTTATCATATGAATGCAATTTTTTTCAAAAATGCAAAGGAAAGACCATTTTTAGTAGTGCCGTTCTCATCTAAAAGTGGCCTTAGTCTATTTTTCTGTTGTTCAGGCACTTTGCAGTGAACAGAGATCTAGGATGTGTCTTGTCATTTTCACATATGTAATGGCATTTTCAATTCTCGCTAGTTTTAAGCAGCTGACAGCAACAACAACATACTCTATGTCTGCAAGTTTCTCCTCTCAGTTTTTACTTTAGTTTTATGAAAACAATGTATCAGGCTTTCCATGAAAAAAACAATAGTGACAGCACGTCCAGGCTTGTGTCCTACAGCAAAAACACGGTCCTCCCTGTGTTTTTCCTCCCTTTCCTGTCACTCTGACAGAACTTCCCCTCTCTATTCTCTCGTCTCGTCTCGGTCTCCCTCGAGGTGCGGCACTTTGGGGCTTGTTAGCACCAGCGTCAGTGATTAAAGACCGCAGGTAATTAGATACACATGACACCATTCTGACTGACTGAGGAGCTGTAGCATCTACTCGCAGACGAGCTCAATGCTTCCCTTTTCACAGTCAAAGTCCTTTCCTCCTATTATACCAGATAAACACTCAGTGTACGCGCATAACTGTTCATTTGAGTGCTCTGCATGATATTTTGCAATTTTGCGTTCTGTTTAATAGAATGTTAGCCTCACTGGAGATGTTAAAATATTCAGGTATAGTATAGATAATAAAGCAAGTATTTCACTATACCATATTAACAGTGATATTTTAGCCCTTAAACCTTTAAAATTACTAGATGATTTATGATTTTTTTTTTTTAAAAATCACCAATAAAAAATAGCAAAAGTGTAGACAAGAGGTGCAAAGATAATTTCTGGGCAACACTGAGTGACAGCAGAAATAATTCTACAGTATGTTTCTATGTAAACAAAAAAATCTCATACTGATCCAATACTCAAATGTTTTATATCACTTTTATATCACTCCATTTGCGCCACGTATAGATTTGATTTTTTTGGTGCTGGACCTTTCACTATGAGCACTACTGGAATATATATGTACCGTTTGGTTATGGACTGCACTGAACTGTCAGAGCAAGGAGCGCTCTCTGGGCACAGATGGCGAAGCAGAACGCCAGGTGCATTGAAAGTGAAATGTAACCATTCATTGCACTGGCTCAAAGTCTGCAGCAGCTGCTCCTCTCATCCATCGATCTGAATTTGCCACACAACACAGTAGCTCTATAGTCAACTTGTCCAATACTAATAGTACATTACCAAGTAAGTGTGACTGGCTAAATGGCTATTTCATTGGAATACTATAACTTGACTAAAGGTAACATGAATAAAACTTTCATAAATTTCCTCGTCCATATACATGATTTCTGCCTCTGTCACATCAGGTGGATTTTTCTTCATTTCTCACCCAGGAGCAAAAATCAGCCTTTCACATTTTGCACGAGATAATTATCGATATCAACCAATCTGGGCATTTTTATAATGATAACATTTTTAGCCATTTCGCCCATCCTCATGTCAATCAAAATGGTAAAAAATGTCAGGTTCCAGTGTAACCGGAAGTTATTACATCAACTGACGAGACTTGGGATGGAGTCAAGCATGCTATGTCAAGGAACTGTTCCTTTAAATGTCCAAAGTGCTGAGAAGTCTTCCTTAAAAACTTCGACCACAGGTTTGGGAAACGGCCTGTTAACAGAGATGTAACTCAGCCTCTTTTAAAGACCTGTGCACGACTGAATCAGCTGGCTCCTGCTGAATAAATCATGAACTCAATGCTCCAGTACGAGTCATCATGCTGCACATGTCTGCACCGCCTCATCTCTCGCTCCGGTCTCTCCCTCATGTCTGCTACTTGTCAGTTTTTCTTTCTCGACTGATTTATCACTTACTTTTTTCTCTGTCCAATTCTTTGTGTTGACAGTGACACAGCTAGCTCTCTTCATCCAAATCCTTGTCCTCATCCTCCCTCACCTCCTGCATTCATATTCCTGCAGCTCTGACACACACTTTCAACAAATCAACTCTTTTAAGTTCTTGTAAATTAGATAATGACTTACTGTCTATTCATTTGATAATGACTTAACAACTAGTAATAAATAATAAGTTATGAGAAGAAGTTGAAGCAAACAATGTAGATTAGTGATTAGTCCAAGGGCGTAGGTTTGCATATGGACAGTGGAGACATGTCCCTACCATTATCTTATCAAACTTGTTCGCATTATCCCCGTTCTAACAGTTCTGTGCACAAAGTATATGGGACAAATTGGGTCTTGTATTGATTCGGTAAGGTAAAGTGCATTTTATGTCAGGGGCTACTTTCGGTATTCCACCTCCAATAAAGAGCAGTAAACAACTGCTTTGCATTGTATGATAGTCTGTTTTCATATTTTAAAGTGTCACCATTTGTCTAAATTTTCTGTTGTCCTTTATCATTTCCACCAAAAACTGATATAGAAAACTTCACCAACTGGCTGGATTGGTCATTCAGTAAACTGGTCGCACATTCACAGTTTTGCTCTCTTCAACTCAATTGACAATGCCAGTGCAGAAAGCCACAGTGAGCAGGGACGAGTCGACATTCACATGGAAATAATGATTTTTTTTTTAATCAAGGGAGAACATGTCTCTCTAAAAACCAGCTAGACTTGTCGCTACGCTCTTTTTGAGTGACTGAAGGGGTCTTAAAAAATGCTAAGTCTAGAGAGAAAATCATTAAGTTGGCAACACCAGCTATAAATTAAATGTACTGTACTTAACAACAACAGAGAATCACACAATGCTGAACACAAAGTGCCTCTGGATTGAGCACACTGTGGTCAAGCGATACTAAGTGATGATGACTAACTGCTGCAAAACTAGAACCAACATTTAATTTTCATCAGAGATGACTGGAGTAATGGCAACTTGTTGCACTTTATTAGCTATGACAACGTGCAAATATTGTTGACAAAGGGCCATGATGGTTATCTAAGCACCGAAGAGAGAGATCTGATTAATGAGTCTCAATATATGAACAGAAGCTTGTTATAATCAGTACAAAGAAGATTAACTGGGCAGAGAAATCAGAGCCACATCACCAGCTGATATTCCTGTCTTTAAGAGGCTGTACCGGGCCGAGTTTCAAATCCAGAGTGATGATACTGGTAAAAGACCTGAGGAATTCAGTGGTACCAACCATGCCATGCTAGATTCTCAGTAACAGGGCTGAAAATTACTCCAAATCTAGGCCAAAGTTTTGCGATAGACAAACTGCATGGCCATTTCACGGGGACCCCTTGACCTCTGACCACAACATATCTGAATTCAATGAGGTTGTATGACAGTGTGCAAATATTGCGACTTTTACAAACTAGAGTATAATCTCAGGCAGCGGCTCCTCTGGCAGCAGCACAGTGCACAGCGTGCAGGCAGGAAAGAGTTAAATGGTTAGTTTACAGCTTTCACAAGGACCACTTAACAAAACCACTTCATTTGACACCATGCTTCACTGGATTCGGGAACAAAAGGATTGATTCTGAAAGTGCAACAATGTAACGTCTCTGGGCTGTCCATCTGTAGAGGCAACACGCTCAACTTTCTGCAGAACCTTGAAGTCCTTTAAACTGCACGCTGAATGGTTCAAACCTCCACGTCGGCTGCTGTTAATTGACACCTCGTCGCGCGTGGTTTCTTATTTCTTAATTATTGTAGAAAGTGTTGCATGTCCAAACTGCACCATATCTGATAATGTCCGTTCTTGAGTTCCCAGCAATATACCAAAGTGTGAAGTAGATCTGATGAACAGCTCCTGGGTTGCACATCAATCCATCCATCTATTTATCCATCCATCCATCCATCCATCCATCTCAGATAAAATGATTAAGTAGCTAGCATGGGTTATGATACCAACAGCAGAAAAAGAAAAGGAGCACAGAACCAAAAAGAGGCTCAGGAAAAAGGGGACAGATACGCAGGTGACAGGTGGAAGTGGATTACTCAGCTAAGAGCACTTCGGCACCAAATGTCCAAACAAATACAACCAAATAACTTTTGTTATTTCACAAATATAAAGAGAGTCCTCAAATAAAACTAAGCTGTCTATGCAGTAGAAAGAGCTCTATACTCTTTAAGTACGGGGTGGTTGGCGGGCTAAATGTGGAGGGTACAGCCAGTAGTGAAGGAGGGGGGGGGGGCACTGTTTAAATGGAGTCAAGTCCACCACAGTTCATTTACACACACTAAACCACATTGTTTAAATAAAATACTAGTTAAAAATTGGCAAAGTATCCTTTTGATGTAACAGTGATGAGCTCTGTTTGGACACACTGAGCAGAAGCAGCTGCACCCTCCTATTTGCTTTTAGCTGAAAGGTTGTAATTGTGTCTAGTCTTGACAGCGTGGATAAACAATCCTCCCTTAACTCCATCTGCTTTCTGTCTTTATGTCAAACACTGTGTCGATAATTAGCAGATGGCTGATGAGTCACACGGCAAGAAGCAAAGAAAAAAGAGACAAAAAAAACATCCGCTAACTGATGGGAACACAAATAGAAAATGTCTCTGTCTCTGGTTATGTCAGTGTCTCTCCACCAAGCTGTCAAAGTCTTAGTCAAGTCAAGTGAATCTTATTTATAGAGCCGATTATCACAAAACATGGTTTGCCTCAGAGGGCTTTAGTGTACAACATCCATCTGCCCTTAGACCCTCACATCACCCAAGGAAAAACTCCCGAAAAAGAACCCCTGTAACGGGAAAAAGAGGAAGAAACCTCAGGAAGAGTGGTAGAGGATGATGAGGGATCCTTCTTCCAGGACGGACAGACGTGCAATAGGTGTAGACGTCACAAATTATTTTCACCCTTAAGAAAAAAACTGAGGCAAAGATTCAGGTTCTCTTTAACTCTTAGGGACTGTTTGTTGCATTTTATGCATTTTTCATTATTAATTATTTTGATAATTTTGGCTGTGATAATCCATATGGCATACATTATGCCAGGATTGTGCATTTTTGTTTAATCTTCAAATCTCCATCTCAGCTCCTACAATAAGTCTAAAATACACTGTGCAAACAAAACTGTTACATTCATACTGTTAAGTGCAAAAATGTTGAAACCTATTCAAACTGCAATTTTTGATCCCACAGTCATCAAAACATAAAAGCACATATTGTATTATTTCTGGGTGTGATTCTGGGCTTTTACCTCAGAGTTTGTAGTTTTTACTATTTTACACCTGATGATGTCATTTTTTATCGAGTGGTGTTGAAAAAAAAATAACTAAATGAAAGTTAAAAAAAATAATATTGGTGTATAATATTAACTAAAGCTTGATTTTGAAAAGCACATTTTGTGTGTAGAGCAATGCAAATGTGTGCAATATTAAGGCGTGCCCTGAGGGATAAAGGAAGCAGGTTGAAAAAATAGCCTTACACTAAGTTTGGTGACTTCACATAATTCCCTGCATCATTATACACAACTTCAACTGCTGGCTCACTTTCTCACTGGGATGCTTAAATAGAACAGAGCCATCGTTAATGTTATTAGTAACACTGCTTTTCCGAAGGCAAAAAGTCAGCTGTCTGCTTTGAAAATGCCCTCTACTTTCTATGTACACTGAGTAGTGGGTGATGTAACTCAACGGATAAATAGTTACGTTGTTGGGATTAATTTCTTAAAAAGGTCCCATATAGGGTGGACGATGTATCCAATATACTTGAGGTCTTGCAGCTTGTTCAACGTGCAATGCTTAAAATGACTATATTGCAAACACTGGGCGGCAGCGGAGCAGCGGTAACAGTGTAACTTAATGAGTAGCAGTGGGGGTAGAGTGAGCAGGTGAGGTGTGTGTTTGTATTTGCAGAGCTTTAAGCGTGACTATTTTGTCACATTTTGCCACAACGGAGCACCAGTGCGACTTGCAAATATCAGTAATATATGAGCTGGAGAGCTGTTTGTTTGTTGCCTGCTCTCAGTGAATAAATCCTTGTGGTTAAAGGCGCAGCAGTATCTGTTTAACTTTCTGCCTGAGACGAAAATAAAAGCACCAAAGGTCCCGGTTTGATTTATTGACTATAACAATAGTTTTTAAAATTTCATTATAAAAGTGCTTTATTTAACTTCCAACTTTATTTTAACTTCTAACTAAACATGTTCTAGTACAATATACAAATACAAGTATGAACCTGAAAATGAGCATAATATGATACCTTAAAGGTTTTGTGTGCAGTCCTTTTTTTCAAGTTCAATGCAAGTAAAAAGGGAAAAATAATTATTCATGTTAAAAAAAAATAATTGTGCACAAGTTTAATTACATTTCAGGAAGGATTAAATGTGGTTTGAGTTCATTTTTGGAAGCGCAATTAAAATGCAAATATGACTTGACTCCATTCAGTGAGGAGTTACAGAAAACATGCAATTAAAATAGTAACCCAACTTATTATTTCATAACATTTTACTTGCAAAGATTAAGTTTCAAACAGCAGGAGCTCGGTGGATTGTGTCATATTAGAGGTGCTGCTGCAAGTGCAAACAGTAAACTAAGTGCTGTCAAATGATGCAACTATTTCATCCCGTTATTGGCTGCTGAAACACTCCACCTGCTGCATGACAATATCTGTGAGTCAGCCGTGATAATCACAAACAATGCACTCGCAGAATGCACACATATGCGTGCACAAATACTCATGCAAACAAGCTAAAGCATACTGATGCTACTTATAATACACACGGAAATGCTCTCCGATGCATGCAACTTTTATTTGAAGTGTAGGCATAATGCACACACACAGTAATGCACACATACACTCTCCCCTGGATTGCTGTTTCAGCAGCTTGGGGGCAGAAAGGCCAGCGCTGAAATCTGTGTTATGAATGTAAAGACAGAACTCGGCCAATTAAAGCTCAATTACTGACCCGTTGTCAGAGATCCCATACTCTCTCTTATTGCCCCGCTCCTCTTCCTCCCCTCTCCCTGCTCTGTTAGCCTTCTCTCCGTTTTTCGACTCTGCCACCCCCTGCCTCTCCTCCTGTCAATCTCTCCCTCCCTGCACCTTCTTTTCTTTTTAACAATTCTCTCCTCTCCCCGTTAGCATCTCCCTTCTCCCTCTCTCACTCATTAAAACAGTTCCCCGGTCTTCTCCCAGGAGGGAGGAGGAGGATAAAAATAGCTCTTCTTCAGCTTCTGCTCACTGGTTCTTTCTTTCCAGCTTGCGCTCCATACATCAAATAACTACGTTTTCTCATAATAACCATTGTGTCTTCTTCTTCTTCTTCTCTTTGTTCCTCACTGACTCTCAGTCTCTCCTTTCACTTGCTCTGATGCTCCTCACCCCCCACCACACTCATATCTGCCTCTTTAAAGACAGTTTGCAGCTGCGTGTTTCTACCAGCGAGAGTTGTCCCCAAGAGACTGTTATCATGAATTTGCACACAATCCTACTGCTCTATGTGATGGAGAAAGCTGCTTTATCGTTGAAGCAACTCGAAGTGAATATATTTTGTTGTGTCTTAACCCTTTGAAACCTGAGCAAACTAGTTTGATTTCTTTCAGAAACAGGGGGTGAAGGCAATGAACTAAACAAGACATGGCCCAAACATGAGGTAGAAATAGGTGAAAAGTAAAGAGAAAATTACCTGAATATAGACAAAAATGTAAAAAAAAACAAAAAAAAAACCACATACATAAATAAAATAACATAATAAAATCATAAAAGGATACAACAAAAACAAACAAGGATAAAACAAGTGCTGAAAATTTAAAAAAATATATATATCTATACATTTTTCCTGTGACATACATTCAAATATATGTATTCTAATACATATAATAATTATTATTATTATTAATAAGACAATATATAAAACAAGAAAGTGGGCCTGAAAAATGATAATGATAACAAATATTAATAATAATAATAATAACAATTATTATTATTATTATTATTATTATTATTATATAATGGTTTATTATTGTTAAAATAGTGTTCTGGGTATTTTTTCCTAGTCATTAAAGTCTAGTCCTAGTGTGGTCTATTCTAAATTTCCCCCTTTTAAAAAAATCATTTTCAGGTCACTTTCTTGTTATTTTTTATAAATTTCTTGCAATTTGTGGGACATTTTTAGCCAAGTTGCTTATTGCCTTTTTCTACTGTATTTTTGAAAGAAATCATGGGGTTAAGTAGCTTGTGAAAGGCATCAATGTGATGTTCAGTATCTGAGCGGTCGGTAATTAGGTACTGCAAGCATTCAAAATGTTGACAGTTGATGCCACAGTCTGTTGTAAAGGCACAATCATCTCTCAGAATTACTCCAGGTGAGATAAAAATGTCATCTATAGCAATGATGTCAAAAGTTAAATCATCTGAAAAAGTGTTTATGTTCGCTAGTCTCCCGCTTCAGTTGATAAATGGATTGTATACAGTGTCTACACACACAGACGCACAGAGATATTGTGTTAACAACTGCTGACACACAAGTCAGACAGATGACTGCCACAACTAAATTAACCGCCATGGTCGTGCACATAAAAGTGAACAGGTATCTTTAACCTTTTCCCCACGGCACAAAAAAACGCTAACACCTGTTAACATCTGGCTTTTTAATGCAATGAGAAAGTGTACAAGTGGCATTCACACACGGGTCAAATAACTCTGCAGTGGTCATGGGTATTTATCGCCTCCGCCATCAGCATTGATGGAAACACAACACCAGGGTGAACGTGCTTTAGCTCCTTAACCAATGAGATACAATGACAGGTCACCACTAATTACCTTTCGTCTGCACGTGAGCAGCGCTAAAACACTGATCTTAATTAGTCTACATCAAGTTTGAAAGAAAGACTGAGGAAGTACAAAGAGAAGTAACCGCCATAAAATTTTCACAGACGTCTCTCAATGCTGCTTTCTACTGTTTACCTGTTTGCCAGACTGTCCTGTCAAGAACCGGAATAAACAACCACGCACAAAAATAAACAACCACACACGCACAGAAATGCAAACTTGTCTGCTGCAGAGCCCTGTACACAGCTCTGCTCTACTGGCTATGGGAAAGCAGTCTATAGCCTATTTTTAGCGCGTTTACCCATATCCAAAAAACCTGCTTGCACATACTAATTTTGGTGAAATGGGGTATTCTATACAGAGACACATTTTGGGGACAAAGCTCTGCTGGAGAGGAGGCAAAGAATTGATCAGTTTGGATAGCAGAAAAACCCCCTCCACACACACGCACGCACGCACGCACACCCACACACACACACACACACACACACACACACACACACACACACACACTGGAGGAGCAAATGGCCATCTGGCTGCTATAAAAGCACAGCTTTTCATGCGTTTTCCTCATTAGTTAAATTCTTTTTAGTCAATGACACAGTGTTAGGATAAAAGAGGAGAGGGAGGGAGAAGATGAGATAGAGAAAAAATGGATAGAGCACGGAGAGATGTAAAAGGAGAAGAGCAAGAGAGTGTGGAGAAGATGAAGCGATCGAGAAAGTAGCAGTACACGCGATGCCAGAGGGTATAAAAACAAACTGCTCACTGGCACAGCTACACAGCAATATAAACTTTACCCTTTTGAAAACACTTTAATGTCATAACATGCTAAAAATACAGCACGCTGCAGAAGCAGCAGCTCAGACAGCAGACAGACGGAGCTTCATGCTTGGTCGTTTCCCACTAAACAAAATGCTTTAGAGGCAATAAATCTCACGTCTGTGTTAAAACACAATCATCTGTCTGTAAAGCTACACAACAAGGCCAAAATAGTTCAGGAGCAGGTTGCTCACTTGTGAATTTTTGCCCCTGGAAGCAGAACTGCAGATGCAAACAGCACTGAAATAGAAGTGGTCCTTCAGAGAGCAAATATAGCTCTGCCAGGGCTGTGCAATTCTCTAAAGTTGTTATTTTACTGGAAAAACCTTTAAAAAAAAAATGTTAAAGTAGACATTTGACTTGCCATTGCTAGAGAAAGCACAGAGGTAACTCCATTTTCAAAAGTGAACAAGTATGCACAATATCTGGGCACTGAAATACCAAAGTGAAATGCAGCATTTAATAATGTTATCAGTGACATCTCTGTGTCTCTGTGTTTACTGTCACCAATAAAAATATCTATGAAAATAGGAAAATTTTGAAGTTATAATTTGAACCTTGCTCTCCATCAAAATAGAGAGATGGACAATGAAGAGATACAACAAGCACTTTTTTTCATTCAACTTAATCCAAAGCTTGACATGAGAAAACTTTGGAAGAGTTCAAAAAATGCCTTTTGTTATGTTCAATGTTGAGAAACCCTTACAGAGAAAGTCTTCTTCTGCACAAATAAAACATCCCCATAAAACAAATACAACAATAAGACATCAATGGATATCTGCTGATGCACTATCATTCAATGTTTTCATCATTTTTATAATTTTTACATCATTAAACAGAAGTCTCTCTATCAGATAATGCTAAAGAAAAAAATACACTATACAAACTAATTAAGAGAATCAAATAATTTGCTCACCATCTTTGTCGGCTCTTCTGAATATCTGTAACAAAAGAAAGCAAGACTGCAGTTATTATCACTGAATTTATCTGCAGAAAAATGTAGACAAAAAAATGTACAGTCACATAAAAGCCATAAAAATGGGCAGTTTTAACACTGTCGATCTAAGTGTTTTTGGAAAGTTACTTCTTAGTGATGAAGTGGACAGTATGACAATTTCAACTCGTAGTCTAACGTAATCTAACACTTTACAAACACAATCTTAATGAAAATTTCACAAAAATATTTACTAACGGGCTCTGGTATTTCATTTATTTTCATTGTTTTATCCACGTTTTCATTGTAACATGTCTACTTCCTATATGTCATTAAAAGTGCTAACTGTGGGCACCCTGTGGTTCACCTACGAGAGCAGGCGCTGCATATACAAAGGTTATGTCCTTGCTGCAGGTATGATTCAAACTTTAGCCCTTTGCTGCAAGTCATCCCTTCTCTCTTTCGCTTTCACGTCAACTAGCAGCAAAGAGCCCCAAAAATAATCTTTAAAAGAAAGTGCTTACATAGTACTTTTACATTTTTCTTAAGTACTGTATTAATCTAATCTATAAGGTGCAGTCACACAAGTGCCATTTGAAAGAAGAAGAAAGAGGGCAAATCAGCCAGTACTGGTTTATCACATATGCAGTATAACAAGGAGCCACACAAAAAACCTCATCTGCAATTCTCAGTAGGAAAGACTGCACTTAATTAAGTTTTTCTAGTCTGAGAAATGTCACAAGACTTTTTATTTTGCAAGTGCTAAGAAGCTACTAAAGTTATTGTGTGAGTGCAAAAGATGGATAAATGCACATCTTCTACAATGGCTACAAATAATTCCAAATGCCTTTTTCCATTATTTTATCTCATAAGTGACAGGGTGTTGCAGAAATTAGTGGGGATCAAAGTGCACAATAAGAGCTGGGAAATACAAAAATAAAAATACAAAAATACAAGAACGGACCTTGGTTCTTTGGATTCAGAGTCCATTACAACATGGAGCCTGGGTCAGACAAGCACATACCATTCACATCCTCATAAAGACATGCCACGTATTGTATTGAAGTGAAAAAAAAGGACAAAAAAGTAGTTTCTCCATTTGGCTGAAGGTGATCCTTCAGTAGACTTGGATTTAGAATCATCTGTTCACCTGATGACTTTATATTTGAGATAGAAACAGCCAAATGCAATGGCGACTTCCCTACAACATTCTCAGGTGGGCATTATATACCTTGCCAATTCATTTTAAGTGCAACAAAAGCATCATGTGGACATTTATTACCAGCATGGTCCTTATGCCCTGTTTCAGACTTCTTGAATGAAAAAACCCTTACTCAGAAAAAAGGTAACATTTTTGCTTTCATTTCACACAAAAGGCTCCACTAAGACTTGAACTTGGATTTGGCAGTAAAATCAGTCAAACACAACTGCTCTATTCTAATAAAGTTGCTCAGTGTGAAAACCTAATTTAAGTCAGATCAGCTTTAGGTTCAAATAACTGGTTTCTCAAAGGTCTTACACCCACAAAATTCTTTGAATGTTTGGTATGGTGTATCATTTCTGAATGAAATCAAACTATTCTGTCATCTTTTCCAGAAAACTGTCACATTTTCTTTTGAAGAAGACTGAATACTGAACATCAGAGTAAGATATCTGGCTATAATGTGGTGCTTTTTAAAAGTAGAACAAAATAACCAATTCTTTGCAGCAAAAAAAAAAAAAAACAGTGGGAGAATAAGTGCAAATAGGCTAACAAATTGAATGGAAGACCAAACATTTCTGTGCAGCCGGTACAGCACACACAGAGAGTAACCAGATAAAATGCACTGGGGTGTCGTAAGACTTGTTAGGAGCCACGGAACTGAATATGTCATTGTTGTGGCAGAGGATGAAACTCACAATTATATACACACACACAGAACAAAGTCGCTGCACGCAGCTGATAGAGGACTATTTTCTGTTTATGTGTGCACCATGTTTAATGCATGTGTGAACACACGGGATTCTGGGAGCTAATTTATAGCTTCAGTGAGAGCTTCTTTCCCCTATGGAATCAGAAGTGGCAGGTCTGGTCCTTTCATCAGTGTTTCGGAGTGTGATGTAAACCGTTTCTGCTTACAACTGCCAGGAGACAGCACAATGACAGGTGGAAGACAGAGAGAGAGACAAGGTGAGGGGGGTGCAAAAGATGGGATGTACAGAAAGTAAGAGGGAGAAGCATGCAGCTAGTGTGTGGGTGTATAATGCATCCATGCATCAGTCACGTTAATCATGAGCAAGTATTTAGTCATGTTTTGCCAAAAACAGCCTTTTACTTGAAACACAGTGTACATTCGGATGGATTGAGGAGAAGTGGGTTATGCTGCATGGGCGTGTTTTAAGAAGTTTCTTTGGATACTTTTTTTTCCTGAGAAACCTGTCACCAGTAGGCTGTTGTAGCTGTAATTGTTCTTGGGAAGGACAAAACTGACAACTTTAATCGGCGTTTTTCCAACCTACAGGGGATGAGTGGGTGGCACTCTGAAGATTTTCAGTGGGTTATCTCTTCAACTTATCTCCAGACAGGATGTGGAAGTCTGTGAAGTACATAGATTCCTTTCCAACACACTTGAGAACAGGACTGGAGCAGATCTTATATGAATTCTCACCTAAAAATGTATGAAACTGTCAGAAAAAGGTCTTTAGAGGAGACTCGTTTTTTCAGTGTTGAACTGTTTAAACTCAATCTCTGACTAACACATTTATACTTCAAGTAAAGATGAAATGATTAATCCATCAGTGGACCAAGATACAATTACTCTGCAACTATTTTGCTAACTGAGTTGTTTCTCAAGCAAAATGCCAAACATTCTCTGAAAGGATTTGATGCTTTTCTTGACAGTAAATAGGAGATTGTTGGGTACTGGACTGCTGGTTGCAGGATTTCCAACACATTAAATCATTTGTGGCGGCTCAGCATTATCAAAACTCATGCTGCCATGATTAAATTTTCTATTTTTGGATCTGGATTTTTCATTAGGAGCACTGTTGGAATACATACACTGTTCAGTTATTCACGGCACCACACTCTCGTAGCACAGAGCACACTCTGGGCACAGACGGAGCAGAAGAACACCAGGAGCAGTGAAAGTGAAGCAATTCATTCTGCTGGAACTAAAAGTATACTTTTGGTCACTACGCAGCAGCTCCTCCTCTCATCCATCCATCTGATCAGCTCTGACCTTATCAGTTATCCATGCTGCAACTCAAACTGCTTCTGAGGGATAAAAATAACTCTTGAGTTTCACCTGTGCTCCATTCACCAGAAAAAAAGTCTGAACACAAGCACTTGGAGGGATTAAGCTGCACGTGGTTATGGTTAGTCAACAAAAGAACACGGCAACCAACGTCGGGATGTCAACAAACAAACATGCTGGGACGGATGGTTAGGGTTAGGCAAAAGAGGCATATGGTAAGGTGCAGAAAAAAACATCACACTCAGACAGGAAGCAAACACTGGACTCCTGCATGAAAGTCTGGGATTTGTTGGATCCATCCACCGCCGCTCCCACCTGCCTACCTAATAGGGACTTTTTTGCATCTTATATTATGTCATTACCAGCACTGAGTCAACCTGACGCTGTCCAGCGGTGCATCACACGGACGTGACAGATTGCTTTTGGTATCAAGATCTTATGCCAAAAAGCACTGCAAAAGCAGTGGTATGTCACAACTTTAGATTGAGAAGGGGCTGAAGAAAACACAATAATCATTTTTGACTATTTTGGATTGATAGACAATGTAATTGATTATTTGTTGCTGCCCTTATTCCACAACAATGTGAACAACAATCACGACTTCAGTTCAAAACCATCAGGATGTAAATGACAAAACTTGCAAACTTATTATTCGTAATGTACAAAAGTTCATAAACAAAAGTACATAAAGTAGTCTAGAGCTTTACTCTACAAGTGTACTGCTTGTAAAACTTTTGAGTGTGCCGTGCATTCAGGCAGTGATGCGGCCATCTGAACAGGCCAAAGTGAAAATCATTAACTGCTGAGACACATGACGTTCCAAATGACAAGCTGTTCTGCATTGTTCTGCTCTCCTGCTGCACCCTGGGGCGCACTCAACTCCGCAGAAAACAGCCAACTCTGGAGCTGCTGGAGACAGACAGGCTCGGAGAGGATGGAAAGCGTCGCGGTGAGGAGGCGGGGTGTGTGTGTGCACATGTGTGTGTGTATAGAGTTGAAACAGAAATACGGAGTGAGAGGAAAATGACAGCAGAGGAGAGAAAAAGATTGAACAAAACAGAAACAGAAGACAGAGACAGAGCGAGTGAGGCTGTTGCATCCATCTCCTAACCTTATTAGGAATTGATGTTTTCTTGGCCTAGTTGAAGAGAAAGAATGAGGAGGAAGACAAGAAAGATATGAAGAAAAGGTGAGAAGGAGGGAGAGGGAGAGGACAAAGGATGAAAGAAGTTTAAAGAACAGGAAGAAAGGTGCGTCAGGGGCAAGATGAAGGAGAACACGAAAAGAGCAAAGGATGAGAAACAAGCGAGCAGAGAGGGTCTAATGAGCAGAGTGCTGCCTGCAGACGCACAACACACACACACACACTCAATCTCTGTGGTGTGGACTTCTTCAACATGATAATAATGCTAGGGTCAATAATATCGGAAAATGGCAAAAACGATTAACATTTCAAAGTTCAAGCCAATGCAAAAGTGAGCTGGAGAGAAAATGCCAGATAGAGTTCACTGCTGATGTCAGAAAGCGCGGCTTGCAGTGTATATCGACCAAACGGTGTGAGTAAAGCAGATATCTGTGGTGCTGAGGGCATCAGTTAGATTGGTCGATTGGTTGTTTCGATTGCATTTCGGGGCATGCGATCGATATGGGCCGATATTATATGTCATTTAACACAGTGGGTCACAGGAGAAGCTGCCACTCCTTACTTTGCTTTTGGCCAGAAAAGATAAAAACGATGTTGATGTTGATGTTGCGTCATCGTTGCTCATTTAATCAATATATCGATGCAAATTGATGGATCGGTACACCCCTACAAACTACACGTATTTACATGATTAATAAAATTATAGTAATAATTAAAACATATTTTTACTTGTCAGCTGATAACCCCCTGATAAATGGTGAGGTCCAGGTTCAAACCAAGTGGCAACCCTCTGAGGCTGAAAAATGACGCCAATGTATAAGTGCCAAAAACTGCAGTTCCTCTATTGGCCACTTGAAGCTGGCTCCAAAATAGGATAAATCCTCACAGATCTCCATGTTAAACGCCAAACAGCAGAAATAAACATGTCTAAAGCCTGGTACAAAATATTGTTTTGTCTCTATAGCTAATTTCAACATTCATGACAACTGTACAGGGGTGAATTTGTATTATGATGCTGTTTACATTTTATTAAGGCCCAAAGGTACGCATATTTGAGTGCAGGGCAGCTTGAGTGACAGGCTGCCTGCAAGACATCACTACAGTGGAAGCTGAACGTGACAAGAGCTCATCAGACTGGCAAGTAAAATCCACTGAAGTTCGCTCAGTTTTAAAACCAGAATGAAGATACTGGTATCATATGAAACTAGACAACCTAAGACGACCTATTTTTGGCCTAAAAATATGTTTTAAAAGTTTCTCTGGAGCCGCAATACATATCTGTGTCTTATAATTAAGGTAACACAGTCTACTGAGTCAATATTATCCCATCAACATTACTGATAGTTCAAAAAGAGATTTCAGTGATATGTTTTACCACAAATTAGCTCCTCTGTGGTCAGTAATTTATGATAATTGGGTACTTTAACTTTGCAGCATTCAATCTGTCCAAGCACTACTAAGTTCTCAATTTTCATCTTAGACATCTCCTTTTTTGAACTAATTAAGCTTTTAAGTTTGACGTTCTTTCGAAAACAGGGGCAAAAGGCAATGAGGAACTTGGCAATAAAGAAATTATTATTTAGAAATATAATCTTTGAAAAGCTTGGGGAAAATGTCCAGAAAACTATATTTCTAATTATCATAATTATATTCATAAAAATATGTTAAAGGAGTTAATATATTTTCTAAGCACTTGTTCAGGTAATTTGTTGTCTTTTTAACTTCTGTTTTTTTTTTTTTTTATTGCTTGGTAATTTTCTTGTATTTTTAAATAATTTATTGCTAATTTTGGGGCCATTTCTTCTTAAGTTGCACATTGCCTTCTTTCCATGTTTGTGTCTCATGTTTTAATGGTTATGGTAAAATGAGGACTATAACTGTCTCAGCCCTATTTGACAGAGAATTTTTCTGTTTTTCAAAATAACTGACTTGACTTTTTGTCCTTTTATTCATATTCAGATTATGTATGCCAAACAGAGCATGGCCTGGATGCGTTGTTAGAAACACGATCTCTGTCACTACAGAGCTAATGGCCAAGAGCTTGTTTGACCTGGTTGAATTTGAAAATGTAGAAATTCAACATTTTTTAAAAAATATTTCATGCCTGTAATCTAACTTTCAGAAACGCAGTGATGATACGCACCAGCTGGGTCTCACATCAGAAACAGGTCAGAGAGAGTAAGGGTTAAGAAGCCCTGCCCTCCTGTCGAGGGAGGAAACATCAGCAGCAAACTGGCAAGAGCCCTATCAACCCCTGCACACACTCACAAACACACACACACACACACACAGAATTAGTTTACTAGGGTACTAGGATACATCGGCCCTCTGGTGTTGATCATAATTAGTTTTTCATGGACCCCTTCTTTATTTGGGTCGTGGTCAGGGTCTGCAGAAACTGAACTACTTTTCTTTTGTTTTCTGGTAAAGCATTAAAAGCAACATCCGCTGATCTCGAGGGAAAAGTCTTAGTGGGCCGGTGATGAAAAAAGGAACCCAATAGTATTGATGAGTTGACCTAAATCAACACTGTGCTGCGTAATTGACACTTCAAATAAAGAAAGACTGCATGTCTGGACAGGCTGGGGACATCGGGGGCAACTGTAACATCTCAAATTGCTACAAGCAGAAATGAGACAGAACCGTGAAACTCTACATATAGTCTGTGATGATCCCTCTCTGCCTGCCAAAGGGCAAACTGATATCTCATACTTGTCAGAGTCTGTCTCCCAAGACTCATTTTTGAGGCACAAAAGCATTTTTTTCATCAAAAGTGTTTTCCTCATACTGCCTTTACATTTAATTACCTTGAATTTAAATGTGGATAGTTTTGATGTCCATTTTGTTGTTTAAAATTTGATATATTTGTCAAATCTTAGCTTCATTGTTTCTTGACTGTAGGGTAGCTTGTGTCGTGGGTGGTACCACTGGGGCCAATTGTAACGCTTTTGGACCCCTTCTTTATTTGGGTCGTGGTCATGGTCTACTTTTTTCTTTTGTTCTCTATTAAAGCATTAAAAGCAACATCAGCTGATCTCCAGGGGAAAGTTTTAGTGGGGCGGTAAAGAGAAAAAAAAGAACCAAATAGTATTGATGAGTTGACCTATATCGACACTGCGCTGCGTAATTGGCACCTCCAATAAAGAACGACTGCATCTCTGCACAGGTTTATCCGCTGGCCTCATGAAATATCAGCTCATCACTCTGTAACACCGAGATCAATAAAAAAAATGTGATCGTAAGGCATTTTCATTAATAATTAAATTGTTGTGATAAAACTGCCTTAAGCATCCTTACAGACTTTAGTGATGCTGCTTTATGGGTGTAGCTGCTGAGCGGAGAAGTGCGGCGGTGCGCGTCGGACTTTCTTTAAACGGACAGATCACAAAAAGTAACGCTATACTGCACTGACCTGAATTTGTGGCGACTTATGTGTTGCTTTGGAAAATAGGTGCACAAACTGAACAAGGTATAAGGGAGGATTGGTCAAAAAACAAATGTAGTGTGGATTTTTTTTTTTTTTTTTTTGGGATGGGGCAACTAGGAAAAACATGTTAATGCACGGTAATGACAGACACGTGCGAGCCAGAGAGTCAGTTTTAATCAGGCAGATTACCCGCTCTGCTGAGCTCGAGCTACAAGCCTTGACAGAAGATAGTAAGCTCGTTTCTGTGCGTAAGTGCGCACTGCACCGGTCCGTACGCACTGCTCACTGGATATCTTCATCCCGCACACCCTCCCACCCAACCTGCCAAGCTGACCGCTGCCTCTCCATACTCACATCCAAAATCACGGAGATGCCTCTCCGCGGCTCCGGGGCGAAGAACTGCTCCTGAGCCACGGCCACCTCCTCCTTGCTGGAAGCGTACTCCCGGCTGGAGATGTTCTTGTTGTCGCTCATTTTGGTGACGATCCAGCGGACGAGCCCGTCGATTCCACCGGGCTGGGCGCCGCTGTTTCCGGACTGCGCTGCCGTCGCGGACTCGCTGTCCTGACCGGCTACGGGTTTCGGCTGCTCGCGGCTTTCTTGGGCTCGAAGTTTGGCTTGTTCTTTGTTAAGCAGTTTGTGGACTCCGTCCCTACAGTAGCGCGCTGCCTGCTCACACATCCTTTTGCTGCGGAGCGCTCATGCTGCGCTCTATGGGGGAGAGAGAGAAGCCCCCACCCCCCCACCTCCCCTGTTACATCACAGCACCCACCCCAAAACACACCCACCCATCCTGCATATCCCACATAGCCCCAGTGTTGCATATATAACGAAAAATGGTAATTTTATTCCCTAGGAGACTGATATTGTTAAGGTTTGAAGAGTTTAAAGTGACTTTGTTGCACTTACCGTTGTATCTCTCACATTAAAGGTCCCATATGATCATCATTTTCAGGATCGTACTTTCATTTTTGGGTTTCCACAAAAACATGTTTACATGCTTTTATATTCAAAAAAACGTTATTTTTTTCACACTGTCTGTTTTTGTATACACTTGTAGTCACCATCTGGTCTGAAATGCTCTGTTTTAAGGCCTGTCCTTTTAAGGCCCGTCCTGAAGGAGCACAGTCTGCTCTGATTGGTCAATCTCAAACTGTTTTGCACTGTTTTGCTATAATTCTGGATAAATAATAATAATTTTTTTTTTTAAAATTGTTGTGCAACAGGCTTTGAGGAATGTTTTCTCCTGTTAGATAGGTATATCAGATGTGCTACCCAATCAGCAGAGACATAAAATGTCTAGTAGATATTTACTTATCATACTTAAATGTTTGGTTTAGATTTCACACTTGCTTTGGTGATATAAACATTTGTTTTCCATCCCCAAAAAGTCATTTGAACTGAACTGATTTAAACCTGCAATATTAAAAGTCAGTGCACCTGTGTAAAACAACGGGGTGTTCAAGTACAACACCATTTCTGTTTAAATAAATGTTTTGTTAGCACAACTTGTTTATTTCTTTTGTCATTTTAGTTGCAACAGATAAAGATAGAGTTAAACATGGTGGTTGGACCTATCTGATGTTTCTGTTGTGCTTATTTTTTTAACTGTGTTGCTTTGCTAACATCTTTTATAAACCAAATCTACCGGCACAGAAGGTGACTGACATACTGTTGTGGATTGTGCTGCAGCAAATCATATTTTAGCCACTTTAAAATAAATCTATAAGTGTAAGTGTACACTATATTTGAATATTTTCTCTGCTTTTCCTTACACAACAGCTGATGGAAGCAGCGGTAGACCAGCAACTCTGCCGTTATTGAAGTATTATGATGTTGTCTCAATGGAGTCTGGTGTTTTGACTTCAAATCTAAAAAAAAAATAATTAAAAAAAATCTAAATATAGCATATACTTAAACTGACGACAAAGTCGTTTTACATGGGGTGCACACTCTACCAGGTGAGCTATCAAGCATCCCAACCAGCAGATTTCTACCTGTAAGTCATGTAAAATAAATGTTGTGATTCGGCCTGTTTAGTATATTTGTGACATCACAAATGCACAGAAGTCCTAACGGCTTGTTTGAAAGCAGTTTCTGAATACAGACTGTGCATTTCTCTGTGGATTGAGCATTTTGATTGACTTTTACAGTTTTTATATAATCCTTTACCTGCATTTGATTTAAAGAGAAATCTGACTTTTTACAATATGGGACCTTTAAGACACAACAATTATTTTATATTCTTATGAGGTCCATATCTCCATCACTTTTGCTGAATACTTTTTTCTATCTAAAATTTAAAAAATATGAGATCAACTTGTTTTTATTCATCTTTAGTGTGGTTGTTGTGGGCAACCAGGTAACATCCATCTCTCCTTTTGGGCTCTTAAAACAAGCCAATGGGTGTAAAACAAGGAATTACATCTTTTTTGGTTTGTCGTTCCTTTAATGTCAGTGCAATATCTCCCACATTTAATTTAAGCAGTCACAGCAGGTGTGGGTCTGTGGCTCACTTTGTCCCAAAGGGAGGATGAGAGGATTTCCTCTTAGGGTAGGAGGAGTGTCTTTTGAACTGTCAGTCCATCTCCTCATTAAAGGTTTGGGTGTGTTTGAGTGTGCATGTGTGTGTGTGTGTGTGTGATGTGACAAATCTAACCTTTGGTAATGAGCATCTCCTCCAGCGCTGCCCTTTCAGCTGAGTAGCTAGTCTTGCCTGTAATGTGTTGTGTGTCTAACAGCACACAGAGTGGTTTGGACAAATTAACCCCGGGTGGAAAGTTGACACCTTAAACATGCAGGTTATGAGTATGACCAAAAGACAGAAATGTAAATAATGAATCATCCTCTTTCACTGGAGCGCTTAAGCAGATAAAACTCACATGACATGATTGCCCCCATGTGGAGATAAGCGTGCAGTGACATACATCGCCTGATTTTTCTTTTTTCTGCAGGACTTATTCAGCAACTGTATTTAAATATTCATGATCATATTTGTGACAACAAATTATTTACACCACATAAATACACACAGGCAATTTTGGCCTTTGACATTAACATTTGAATTCAGGCTCCGGATAGAAAACTTGTCAACACATTTAAGTGAAGCATCACAAAAAAATAAGTTATACATTGAATAGTGCAAATGGTTTCCTGTGTGCATTTATTTTGGCATCTGTTTGTGAATGCTCTTGTGTGTGTAAATATGTCTCTAAGACGTGGGTCCAAACTTTTTTTGAACAGGGCCAGATGAGATGATGCGAAAACACCCAGGGGCCAGCGGCTTCTTACAACAAAAATCATGTGCAAATGAGACAAACTCAACTGTTTCATCTCTTAAAAAAAACAAACAATTTTTCCCACCTGTAAAAGCAGCAGCCCTGGTTGTTGACATGACACTTCTTTGCCGGAGGGCTGTGTATTTGCAATAATCTGGGGATACAACACAAGGGTTAAGATTAAATATATTCCCATATATAGTAATACTGTAATATGTTGTCAAAGGGCTGAAAAAGATTACAGCACGGCTATCTAGCAGTTTGAGTTTAAACCCTTTGAAATGTGAGCAAATTGGGTTGATTTCTTTCAAAAACATGAAAAGAAGGCAATGAGCAAAAAAAAAAAAAAAGAAGAAACTAGAAAATTAGCTAGATGTTAAGTAAAAGTACAAGAAAATTACCTGAAAAGGAGTAAAAAAAATTGTTTTAAATTTAAAAAATATTGAGAAAAAAAAACAAAATAAGGAAAAGACATGAGAAAAGTTCTTAAAATATTTAATAATTCTATAACCTAATTTCAAACATGTAACTATGATTTTTTTTTTCTTTTTAACCTAGAAGTTTTCTAAATCTACTAATTTCTCGCAGTTTGTTGAACATTTCTTACCAAGTTGCTTGGTGCCTTTTTTCACACATTTTGGAAAACCGAGGGTTCAAAGGTTTAAATACTTTAAAGGCATCTGAAAGCAAGACTAGAAAAGTAATGTCGCTCCAGGATTCAAAGGATGAAACAACACAAAATGAAGCACTGCCACAATTTTTTTTCATGTACACTATTAATTAAAAATCCAAACTGTGTTTTTGAAAATAAAATCGCAATAATCAAAGTGTATCAAGGTTCAAGGTAGATTTCTGAATATTGTTTTTAAACGTAGTTTAAAAAAGGATACCAGGATGTTTTTTTTAAAAATGTAGTTTAAAAATTGAAACTAAAAATTTGTCCTTAAATCCTGCTGCATCTTTTGGAGTGAAAGGAGGAGTCGACTAATAAATCTACCTTGTACCTTCATATTTACTTACACCCCTGCTTTTCTGCGTTTATGTCTGCTACCTAACAGGAAATGCTTGCTGTAAGGTAATTGTTCCTTTGCTTATTTATTGTGTATTTATGAAAACTAATTAGCTCCCCATACGTAGTTTCTACTTCAGGTGCCTTACGAGGTTGTTTTGGGTCCTTTTGGAGAGGATGGCATCCACTACTTTGACAGCAGAACAGGGTTTTTCCACCTGTGAGCAGGGTAAATGAGGCTCACATTTAATCAATTACAGACATAATATGAGGATGAGCTAATTAAATTTGAGTACTTTGTAGAAGCTGGAGGTGTGAGGAGTTGTAGTCTAAACATGAGCCTATAAAAGCCAGACTGCACACTTTATTTACTGTAACTGTTCCAGGCTAAAATTAAAGCTGCTCGCTTCATGCTGCCTGGCAGAGAACCCACAACTGCCAGCCAGAAAATGATTTCCTTGGATTTCAACAAATGCATCGGCTTTCTGCACAGCGGTTGTATTGGAAAGCAATTAATAGCTATCATCCTCAGTGACACCAATGCTTCTACAAAAATATCTCATTTATAACTTCAATCCGCTCTACATTACCTGAAAGCAGAAACTGGCGGCCTGCAGGAATACATTATTGAAGGGGACAGTCACGTTTCTACCGGCCATGATGCTAAATGAGCTTTGGGAAGGAGGCAGATCCCACGCAACAGAAAGATGTCGTCAACACTGATTCCCGAGGACACGCTGAGCTGGCTTTTCACTTTCTCCAGCTGATGAGGTTCAAAACAAACCTCCACGCTGACCTCCGACCATCTGGAATCCCAGAGAAACACCAAATCTCTTGTTCACTATGATGTCCGAGCATTCAGTCTGCAGGAGAGAGACAACATCAGGGATTCTCAGCTCGGGGGCCACTTTTGCAAAATGTCAGGAGGCCAGGGGCCAATCACTGCAGCCCCATACAGGTTTCTAGGATTTTAGCACATTTCAGATTTCAGGACATTTCTAGGATTTTAGGATGTTTACAGGATTTTAGGACATTTTGGATCATAGCACTTTTGTATGATTTTGGAACATTTCTAGGATTTTAGGACACTTTTTCAATTGTAAGACATTTCTAGAGTTTGAGCCTGTTACAGATTTTAAGACATTCCTAGGATTTTAGGACATTTCTAGGATTTTAGGACAATTCTAGGATTTCAGGACATTTTTCAGGACAATTTAAAGGAGTGGAATGTCAGAACGTACAAAACATGTTCTGCAATCAGTTTTTTTATTAGTTTTTTTTTTAAAAACTGGAACAGTATAAAATAAACTAAATCAAATTTCCGAGAGTTTAGACTTACCCACAGCCAACGTTTATTTGCAGGTATGAACATCAAGCAGGAACAAAACATCAAGCAGGAACAAATCATATTTTGTTTTTATATAAAGTTGTGACTCAACAAAGGACAAATATTCATTGAAAATGAATTTTTACCAAAAAATGATTTATTTATTTATTTATGTATTTTTGAATTTTAAAGCCTCTTTTATGCCTCCCATGTGCCTAAAAAACTTTTGCAAAGGATACACCTCTGCATCCTTGCTGATAGCCTCATCTCCCTCCTAAGTCCCCGAGATGCATTTAGGAATTGAGTATGCTTTAAGATGGCGCACTGATATTGATTAGCAGATCAGGAGGACAGAGGAGACGAGGAGGCACCCAACAGAGAAATAATACGAGCCCAAGAGGTCTCTATCTCAAAAAGAACAAGCGTCCTAGCAACAGCGCTTTAAACTTGCTATTCTCAGGTGTGTGCTGCCCTCTGCTGGACAAACTGAATTAAATGCACCTCTTTATTTTGTTTTCTGTGCTGTGATATCACAGAATTGATTGTGATTCCTATTATATGAGAATAAATGCTGTAAACTATTGTTATGGCTGATCATGTCTCTCTAATTGTTGCATATTTACAATTCAGTGTTGCCTTTCAAGAGCTGCAAGAGTGCAAATACAAATGGAAGAAAGGCATGGTTACTTACATGGTGACACAAAACACACTGCTGTATCAATTTTTGCCAAAGTGCTGCTCATTATGACTATGATTATGTCTTGTGTTCGACATTGTCACCTGTTTTGCTCCTTAACCCCTTGAAATCTGACAAAATTGGCTTGAAAGAAAAATTACCTGAAAGTTAGTAAAAAAAAAAAAAAAATTAAAAAATAAATCAATTCTGTAACATAACATTTCAATATGTAATTTTGATGACTATGAATAAAGTTTTACCTATTTTTTTTATTGACATTTCCCCTAGCTTTTGGAAAATATTTCTTTAAATGTACTAAATTCTAATACATTTCTTTTTAATTTCAAGTTTCTCATTGCCTTTTTTCCCTCATGTAAAATACTTAAAATTGGCATTTGAAAGCAGCACAAGAAAAGTGATGTTGCTCCAGGTTTCAAAGGGTTAATTAACTCACCATTTCTCCCTCCAGCTTCTCTGAGGGCTGAGGAGACTCTGCAGGTAATGCTTTGGTTGGAAATCAACCACCTCTTTGCTGAGATGCACTGTAACAGCAAGGAGGACCAAATATCAGCAATCAGATTATTATTTACCGCATATTATTCACATTTCTGTGGTGCCAAAGTATTGGAAAATAATAAAGTATTTCTAAGTATTTAAAAATGT
Source organism: Plectropomus leopardus (assembly GCF_008729295.1). Lineage (NCBI taxonomy): Eukaryota > Metazoa > Chordata > Actinopteri > Perciformes > Serranidae > Plectropomus > Plectropomus leopardus. The sequence continues at coordinate 30,775,787 of NC_056473.1, forward strand.
ATTACCACTACCAAGTATTAGTATTGCAAGTGTATGAGCTCATTAAGAGAAATACTTAAAAGTGGTTAAATTAACCTGATCTGACCACACGATGGCACCACAGAGTGGCAGCATACTGCTCCGTCATTGGTGTCCCTCATCAGTGTGCATGCAGTGTTAACACTTTGAGACTTGAGCAGATTGGTTGATTGTCTGTTGAAAACATAGGTAAACGGCAATGAGCAACATTAAGAGGAAATGGCAAAAAAACAAGCCAAAAAATCTGTAAAAAGTTAAAACAAATTAAAACAAAAAAGCAAAATAAACAAGGAAATGACCTGAAACATGTGCTTAACAATAATAATAATTCTATAAAATAAAATTAGAAATATAATTATGATAATTGAAAATATATTTTTGGGACATTTTACCCTAGTTTCACTAAAAATAATCTTCCAAGTCTACTAATTTCTTGCAATTTGCAGTACAGTTCTCACCATGCTGGCCATTGCCTCTTCCCCATGTTTTTAAAAGAAAGCAAATCAAATTACTCAGATTCTGAAGGTTTAAATGTTTAAATACCTGTGAAGGTGTCTGAATGCAGCAAAAGAAAAGTGATACAAGGAATACGTCACCCACAGAATGATCATTTGCATAACAATTACTCACCCCATGTTACAACAACTTTGCAAATTAAACTTTCTTGTTTGTGCAGGCCTTAACGGTGAAGGACAGGAGAACAGTTTTTTGATTTATTGGCGTAAAAGGAGTTCGCGTTTATCAACAGCAAAACTTTATCAAAACATCTGTTTACCATCTCTGACACAACTCGTGCAGCACAATCCAAGTCTCATTTATCCAGTCGTATGCCAAGTACTTCCTAAACCAATGCATTTTCATTAAAACCTTACTAATTAAATATTTTGAATTAACAGTCTCATGCACAAACAGTAGGAGTAGTGTGTCTCAGCAAGCAGATTGCCCAGGCATGCTACTCATATGCTGAATTGTTTTAAATATTACTTTTTTAGCAAAAATGCATGTGTTTAGGAAGCACCGACCATACAATTGGTTAAATTTGGACTTGGATCATGCTGCCTGGGTTGTTTGAGAGATGGTAAACAGATGTTTTGATATAGTAATAATAATAATAATAATAATAATAATAATAATAATAAAGTTTAGTTTTAGCATGTGGGGTTTTTCTTATTTCAATGTAACAAAAGACTTTGCCTTGAAAATCAACATCATTAATAAATGTCAAAATTAGCAGTATGGATTTGTGGGAGGGATCACAATGTGGTATGAAGGAAAACAGCCAATGCACACCACGACATCCGTCAATTTGCACAAGAACCACAGAACAAAAACAGCCAGATATTATTCATTAACCCAAAGTCTTTGAATTTCACAACACAGCTCTTTTTTTCAGTCCAGTGAGTGGACCATCTGTTCATCCAGTGTGTGTGTGTGTGTGTGTGTGTGTGTGTGTGTGTGTGTGTGTGTGTGTGTGTGTGTGTGTGTGTGTGTGTGTGTGTGTGTGTGTGTGTGTGTGTGTGTACTCACTGGCTAAGTCTGAGCCAGACTGAGGGTCCTTGTGTGTGCCTGTGCTCCAGCAGGCGACCGGTCACAGCGAGAGCTTTCTGTTTGACCATCGATCTCCATGTGAAGCAGCTCTTCATACTAGAGGCAGCGGGGGAAAGAGAGAGATGAAAAAGGGAGAGGGAGAGAGCAGGAGGGGTACACAAACACTCAAAAGTTACTAGAAAAGTGTTGAAGAGTTACATAAGACATAAACTGTACAATTTCAGTGGTATGAAAAATATTTCATGGTACCTCTGGGCTCTACACTGCCCTGTTAGGAGCACATGTAAAAACGTTTACAGCTATCCAATGCGGCATTCATGTGATGTCAGAAGGTCATCGTTTCTGAGTTAGGAAGTCGTTCTTCCGAGTTCGCTGTGTTTATGTGATTTGAGGTCGTGAAGTGGAAACAACATGGAAGCTACGAAGACGATGGGTTTAATGATAAGAGCGTTTAAACAAAAGTCGATAGCCGTTTCCAGTTTACTTATCTTTTTATATTTGATTTAATTTTTTAGAAGTTTACATATATATTATAGGTCCTCTATGCGGACAGCAGTTAACATTAATACCATATTACACATTACGTGTGATCAAAAATCGGTATTTAATACGTGAATTAATAAAAAAGTTTCTTACCGTTGACCAAACATTGACTTTTCTCCACGATATTTGTGCATTATGACGTCAAGATGGCAACTTATGTTATAAAATTGGGTTTTTAGCAATATTAGTGTACTGGCCTGGATTAGCTCATAGTTAAAAGTCTGCTGGCTTGCTGCAGCTAATAGATGCATATGCTAAAATGTGCAACTAATAAATGTAAATGATAGCTTCTAGAACAAAAGAACAAAATATATATATTTTACAGTCAATTGTTGCCACTGTTTTGATGCTTTCTGCTATTTCTGCTGCCCTGAAACGTTATGCAAACATCACAACTCAGCATCTCTGGTACCATCAAAATTTCCCAATTTTCAGCTTGTAATTATGACTTTAAAGGGCTGTTCATAAATACAATATTCCCATGGAGCATGTGAAGGTAGCATTAGTTTGAGTTGAGTTTTGTGTCAGGAGACACACCTTTTCAGTTTATCTTTTATCTACTATTCATTTATACATTTTTGTCTGTTTCATGGTTTTAATACTTCCTATATCATTTTATTGTTTTTTAACCTGTTTAATGTATTATTTTACTTGCTGCTATCCTTTCATTTACCTCTTATAAACAGTTTGTGTATTTTTACTTTTTTATATTGTAGTTATTATTACTATTATCATTTTATTTATTTATGTACTCTTTTTTATTAATCTTTCTATTTATAGGTATTATGCTACCTCTGATGTCTAATCTCACTTAGGTTAGCATTTTCCTCAGTTCCTGGTTTTCGTGTTTTTTCGTGTTTTTTTTATTAACATTTGTGTGTGTGTGTGTGTGTGTGTGTGTGGTGTGTGGTGTGTGTGTGTGTGTGTGTGGTGTGTGTGTGTGTGGGATGTTGTTGTTGTTGTTGTTGAAAAAAACATTCCCTGTATTGAGATTATTCATTATTAAATATTATTATTTTGGTTACTGACTACAGTCAGTCTTATTTAAGAATTGAGAGGCAGAAAGCCTCCAGTAAATGGTACAAAAGCAGTAAGTGGTGTTGTCGTCTTTCTTCAATTCACTACACTTACGTTGTCCTTAACAATGACTTCTATGTTACGTCAAGTCACCCAGCCGCCTCTGCCTCTAAATCTATTTTTAGTAAGCAAAGCTCTTTGTCTCATCACATATACAGTACAGAATGACAGCTGCATGTCATTCACTTCTGACCAGTAAAAGTGATATTTTCAGCTCTCACTTGATGTGATTCAAAGCTGAAAAATGGAAACTGGTCTTTTAAGCAGAGCTGACTTTCAGTTTAGATTTTTTTTTTTAGTTTAGGAAAAAAAAGAGCCACATCCTTTAAAGAGCTCATGATCGTGGCATTTGTGGTGATGGAGAGCTTTGACATTTGCAGATTTGGGATGATCAGTTGCCCACATCAAATCATTTTTTACAACCCTTGGCGCAGAAATGTAGGGAAATGACACGCACAGTTTTGATCTCTTAAACAGCAAGTAAACTTTATAATGGCAGTTGAAGAAATCCCAAATCTGTCTCACTGAAACTCCCACTCAGTGCTGAAGCACGATAATATTGCAACATCATCGGTATCTGCAGATAGCAGCTTTAAAATGAATATCAGCATGGTCTGAAATTTCTGCCGATATAAGAGGCAAGATGGTAATGTTTGCCAATTTGTCAGGTCATGCGCAGGTATCACTGTCCTTATCGTTCCTACCTTTATCTGCTATGAAAATATTTGCTTTTTCATTTTAGTGGTTTGGGGAGATGCCTGAGATGTCGCTGCAGCAACGCCATAAGGGTGGGGGGTTCACAAAACCATAAGTAAATACTGGGATAAGCAGAAAATAGCAATTTCCATTGTAATTCAATGGGTTTTTTGCCAACTCCCTGGGAAATCAATACAGATAAGAAGCAGTAGAAGCGCTGTAGAAAAGGCTGGTTACTAACAGCAGTGATGTAGTGGTACTGACAAATGGAGAAAAAGTATATCTGGAGCATGCACACTACATATGTTGACTACAATTGCATGCGTTATCTCTAAATACATACACATAAAACATCATAAAAAGGAAACTCTGAATAGAACTACTTCTTCCTGTACTGGAGCGAAGCATTCAGATTTCACCACACTACATACAGTATGTGTCCAGAATAATTCAGGAGATAAGGTTTTCATTGCATAACATCGGTGCAGTTTATCTCAGTCACTGACTGTGAGGTGCAGATGGCCTCGGTTGTTGCTCCTCCACCTCCAGTGTGGTATTTCCATTCATAAGCTCCGCTCTGACTCTGTCTCCCTCCACAGCTGTTCTGGCCGGCTGCACCACATCACTGTGGAGCATTTCTCTGCTGTAAGGGGAATCAGAAATAAAGAGTTGTATTTGTGTCTTAATGTTTGTTTTGCATGGAGGCATGATTATTAGGGTGACCCCCTCCCCCCTGTCCATTAACTGAGAGATTTGGGTTCAATGCTTTCTAATGCAAAAAGTCAGACAGCAAAACTGCACAAGGATTACTTATAATAAGAGAAAAAATTCAATAAATAAATATAAAATAATAAAAATAACAATAATTATAATAACTTAATTTATATAGCACCTTTAAAAAAGATTTGTACTGTACAAGTACTGTGACAAACAAGGTAAAGCAGAAGCAAAAAGTTTTCTGGCAAAGAAAACATAACTATAAGAGCAAAAGAATAATGTCAGACTAAGGCAAGACAAAAATTAAACAAGAATTAAACAAAAGATCTGAAGCAGAAAACATATTAGGAAGACAGATGATCATGAGAAAACAGAGACAGAAACAATTAATTGAATAAATAAAGATTAAAAAAACCCATATCAATAAGAGTAAATACCATTAAAAGAATAAGTAAAAACAGAATATTAATAATTAATGAACTTAAGCAGGATCAAGACAGATTAAAATAACAAATTACAAGACAGGAGGCCCGGGGCCACCCGCAGTAGCCCCATTTATGTTTCTAGGATTTTTCGGATTTCAGCACAGATTTCAGATTTTCAGACATTTCTAAGATTTCAGGACATTTCTAGGATTTTAGGACGTTTCTAGGATGACAAATGTTCCACAAATTGCAAGACATTAGTAGATTTACCAAATTCTTTTTAAAAAGCTGTGTAAATGACCAGTAAAAAAGAAAAAAAGGAAAAGGAAAGGAAAATTTATATTTGTAATTATCATAACTAGATAATTTTTTTGAAGTATGTTTCTTTTTCTTAACTTTTATAATTGATTTTCAAGTAATTTTGTACTGCTTTTTTATTTCTTGGAAATGTTTTTGGGTCACTTTTGTTGCTCATTGCCTTCTTCACATATTAAAAAAAAAATCAAGCCAACTTGCTCATGTTTCAAAGGTAAAGACTAAACATATTATGTTTTTTTTTATTTGTACATTTGAGTTCATCCTTGTTGGTTTTGCTGAAAAAGGACATGATCATGTGTCTGTGCGTATGAGTGCACGCTATGCACACACAGTTTTCCAGGGCAACTTCAGACTGATGGTTGGGAACACTCCCTCTCCAGTCAGCGTAACGTCCTGCGGTGGCAGTAAAGCCACCTGCAGCTGAAGGCGTTTCTCAAACACCTCAGGGATGCCCGGAGGTAGAGCGCACGTAGACGCTGCTCTGCACACACATCAGTGTAGCCCGGGACACAAATAAACTAGTAAAAAAAATAAACCTTATACATAATAAATGACCCTCCCACATCTGAAATAGTTTTCTTACTCACCATGTTTGGGATGACAATGGACCAGCCTGGAATGAACTCAGGTACTTTCTCATTTTTGCTCCTTTTTCAGGCCTCCCTCTGTCCCTCCTCCTCATCCTCAGTTTATAAATGTATGCTGAATGTGAGAGTTAAAACTGCTTTTTTAAACTATTAGCACCTTCATTTTCATTGGAGGTAATGTGAATTAGCTCATTTTCTTTTGGAAAATGTGGTGATACAGTGCAAAAAAATAACAGCCATTTGGTTGTATGCCTATGCACATTAGTCAAATTGTGCTTTCAGTTTTAAATCCATGTCTGTGAAAATGTGGATGCTTCACACACATTTTCAACCCTGCAGCACAGAAGATCTAAACAATCAGCACAGTTTTAAGTGGGCACCCAAGATTAGTGTCCCCAATTTAGTATCCGAACCAAATATCTCCTCTTCTGTTCCTGAGTTATGACCTAATGACCAGAAAAGTGTTTCTGCAGAACATTATGACGTCACAGTGAGTTTACCTCTTGAGTTATGGCCGAAAACATGTTTCATGAAGTCACAGTGACCTTGACTTCTGAATTTTAATCTGCTAATTCTTGACTCCAACGGGGTGTTTGCATGAAATTTGCAAAATTCCCTCAAGGTGTTGTTTCAAGAGGTACCGTCAACATTCACAGTGACCTTGACCTTTGGCCAAAATCATATCAGTTCATTCTTGAGTCCAAGTGGACGTTTGTGCCAAATTTGAAAAAATTCCCTCACTTTTGTGTTTCACAAAAAGTGAGACAGACCAGGTCACAGTGACCTTGACCTTTGGCCTATGACCACCAACATTTAGTCAGTTCATCTTTGAATTCAAGTGGACATTTTTGCAAAATTTTACGAAATTCCCTCAAAGTACTCTTGAAATATTACGTTCACAAGAATGGGATGTACGCACGTGTGTACCTGTGGACAAGCCAAAAACACATTACCTCCAGCCTCTGCTATCAGCACAGAGACATAAAAAAACAATTTTCTTGAAAAGCATGCATTAAATTGGCCTCTGTTTTAACCTATGGTTTATGGTAATATCTACAACATATAATGAAAATATAATAAACGATAATAGTAGCTGGTCGTATGACATGGGCACAATGGAATTATTATTTGCGTAGTAAAAATAAGAAAAAGTGAGAGACAGTCACTTGTACATGCGCAGAGGAGGGTGTTTCAGGACTCCCTTGCTAATATGTATGAATCTAATTGACCACCATAAACAACACAAGGAGTGAGACGAGAGAGAGAGAGAGAAAGGGAGAAAATAAAGCAAGAGAAAGAAAAGTGCTGAACAGACAGGAAGGTCAGAGAAATGTTCTGCTGAATCGCTCATTTCAACTAAATCAAAAATCAATATGTCCTTGTTTTGAATATCAATGATAACTGGTCTGGAAGGCTTGCATACTTAAAGAGCGGGTGGAAGTGCAAAGGACCAAAGTGTAAAAAAACTACACAATGACATTTAAAGTTCCCCTGATTCCTCTCACCAGTGTTTTTGGGGCATAAAAACAAAACAAAAACAAAACAAAACAAAAAAAAAACTATAAAATAAAATAAGCTGAAGAAGAAAAAAAAAGTGAAAACAAAGTATAATGAAATAAAATAAAAAGATAATAACGTTTAAACAGAGTTAAGTTCTTCTTCTTCTTCTACAAACAAGGCAAAGCAGAAGCCAGACAGATTTCTTGCAGTGGAAATATAACTATAAAAAAAAGCCAAACAAAATGGCCTAAAATAAGGCCAGACAAAAACTAAAGTGGAATTAAATAACAAATCTGAGGTAAAAACATATTAGAAGGAAGACAGATGATAATGAAATAAAGAGACAGAAACAATTAAAAGAAACAAAACTTAAAACTAAAAAATAACAGTAAATACAATTAAAAGAATAAAAGCAGTAAACACAGAATATTAATAATAATCAAATTAAGGAGGATCAAGACAGATTAAAACAATAAATTACAAGAACAAAAATTAAAACAGATGATTTCAAACACAAGCAAGTCTATAAATGTGGGTTTTAAGAAGTGATTTAAAAGAAGTCACTGATTGTGCAAGCCTTATCTCCTCAGGCAGGCCGTTTCACAGCAGACAGGCTCTGATTATGTGTATCCCAAAGACATACAATCACTTATCCACAATCTGTTCCTCAGCATTACAAATGGAAAAAAGTTAAATCAGATTGTTGGTCAAAACACTAAGTAAGTAAATAAGTAAATGATCAGGAAACAAACTACAGGCATGCAGCAAACACTCTTCACAAACAAATCTGTCACACTCCCCTCCCAGGCCTGTCAGTGTCATTCTGAAACTCACCCAAGTTTTTCAAAATCTAATTAGTTTTGTATGAAGTATCACGCGTCAAATATGGATGAGCAAACAGACAGAAAGGAAGAACAAGGACAAGAAAAGCAGGATAATAAGGAGGCATGTTTAACACAAGATAATGTAGCTCATAACATAGTAAAGGAGAGTTTTTGCTCGACTATATTTATTGAACGGTGGTAAATCCTGCCTCCTTTACCTTCACCAGCAGACTCCAGTGCTAGTCACGGCACTTATTTTAGCCTCAAAGATGTGAGCAAACTAAGCTGAAACATAACATTTTGATTGGTAAAGCTGTGGGGATAAAGGGCAAAGGAGATAAAGTCAGGGTGAAGGAACCCCATATACAAACCTGCAGACCACAGTCAGTAGGTAGAGTCGAGACTGTAGCTCAGTGACACTCAACTTATGGCCTTTGAGCCAAATCTCTGGCCCCCTGATAGGCTGGCAGGTTGTCCCCAAACCATTTTCTAATTCACGATAAAAAAAGTGATTCACACTGGAAATGTTTTTTTTGACTTTTAGTATACATAAGATGCCATAGTAGTACGTAAAACAGCATCAAAATAGAGCTTGCTTAATAAAAAAAAAGGCCAGTGAAGAGGACCTAGCTAAGCCCAGAATGTCCTAAAATCCTAGAATTGTCTGAAAATCCAAGAACTGTCCTAAAATCCTAGAAACATCCTGAAATCCAAGAAACATCGTAAAATCCTGGAAAAATCCCAAAATCTGAGAAACTTTCACAATTCTGGAAATGTCCTAAATGCACTGTGCAGCTGTACTATTTAGGAAAAAAGAAGTACTGGATAGGGTGGTATCAGCAGATACTTGTTATTAAATTACTTGGATCGGCTTCAGGGCCAAAAAAACATGATCAGGACATCCCCAGCTCATAATGCAAAGAAGTGCGTATGTGGATGGGTGTGACACGTGCATGTTGTCTACCTTCACAGCACTGCAGCCTAGAGACAGGACATGACTCGCCCATCAGCTGCAGGCTTTCTCCATCCCCTGACAGAGTGGAAATCTCAGGGGAAACCTTAATTTGTTTACCAGTGAGTATTTGCCTACCTCTTCCACACCCACAGGGCGCTGTGTGCACCTGAAAAGGCGGTAAAGAGTGTTTTTCTGGACTTTTCTGCTCCATCTCTGCCTCCAGCATCTGTCTCTCTGTGATGGCAAAAATGATAATGAAGTAAAGTTTAATATTTTTCCCCCAAAATCAAAGTAAAGCTGCATAAACAGACATACAATAAATTAGATTATAACACATTTTCATGGACAGAATTTCAAAACTTTTCCATGACTTTGCAGGTATGCATATTTTTTCCAGCCTATATTATTACTAAAAACGTGTTTTTAAACTTGATTAAAAACATTTCAAATTATCTTTTTTTTTTATCTTTTGCATATATATTTATATATATATATATATATATATATATATTTTAAATATAATTTGGTATAAATGTTACCTTTCATATCTTATCTCTTTACTACTATTCTAATATCTAATTATCTATCCTTTATTATGTTTGATGTTTTATTTCTCTGTAAGGCCCTTTGAATTTCCCTGTCATATGAAATATGCACACAAATAAAGCTGCTTTCCCTTTCCTAAACTTGCCTGTAATTGTAATTTCAGCTTGCTGGCATACTTTTAAGGTGAGTTGGAACGTGGGGAGAAAATGAAGAAACGTGATGTAACATTGACAGCTTCAGAAAATAAATGTACCGTTATGCTGCATTACATGAAAGGTTTTCCAAAGAAAATAACTATAACAATTTCTTATCGCACAATAAAATTCCATGATTTTTTTCCAAAAATTTCAATGATTTGTTTACCAATTCCATAACTTTTCCAGGTTTTCCATGGTGGGAACCCTGAAAATGGTGAAACACAGGGATAATCAATGACAAGAGACAAGGATGAGAAGAGAAATGAGAAAAGGAAAAAACATAAAACATTTACCAGCTTCATGAAAGTAAACAGTCAAAAGCGTGAAGATGTCCAATAGGAAGCAACATGCACGCAGAAAATGTGACAGCAACTAATATAAGCATGTATTGTACATCCAATATATCATTAACATATATTGTAATGCCCAAGTGGAGAAGAAAATCTTTAGCACCCCAAAGAACTCTGACTCTCATTTTCTCTCTCTGTTCTACTCTCTCCTTCCCTGTGGGATCAGACTGGGTGCATCCATCAAGTTAATTAAACAGAGTGTTCTATAATTAAGAGGAATTTTAATAGGCAAGCAGCAGGAAACAGGTCAGGATAGATTGCAGTGAAGTGCTGAATAAACATGGAAGAGAATGAAAGAGATTTAGTGAGTGAAGCCATCTCAAAGCTGGGCTGGACAAGTTCTATATTAAATCACCAAACACTGGCTACTGCTATAGTGTGTGTGTGTGTGTGTGTGTGTGTGTGTGTGTGTGTGTGTGTGTGTGTGTGTGTGTGTGTGTGTGTGTGTGAGTGAGAGAAAGAGAGAGAGAGAGCTTGCACACACGCAAGGATGCATTCAAGTCTGCACACACATTTGTCAGAGCTCCTAGGAATGCTATAGAGCTGGCGTGTCAGCTGATAATGCATTGACGGCAATGATGCAACCACCAGGGGGCACTGTGGTATGGTCAGTCTGTGATGAATGCTGCTGTAAGGGTACAAGCTGGCCTGATGTCTGGCCTTGGGGAGTTCACAAATTAGTACTTCCAACACTGTAAGATGCAGGGGATGAAAAATACTGTAGGTCAATGTCTTCAAAAACAGGATGCTTTTTTTGGTGGATGAGAGTTCGTAAGAGCTCACAAAAATCATTTGCCCCCCCTGTGAAGAAAAGAAGCTTTTTAGAAAGAGTTTAAGACCCACTGGTGCGGACAGAGGAACAGATGGTGAGACAGCAGATGATGACTCCGCAAGAGCGCAGCTCAAAACAGAAATAGCCTGCTCTGACATTCTCATATCTGTCTCTCTCTCACCCCAATCTTTTCTTTCCTTCACGGGTGGGTGTGACTGTTTCCCTATGTTCAGCCTCTCTTAAATTCTACACTTCAGTGGCCACTGAACCACAAACACACTTCCAGCTGATTGTTAGAAAATAAGGAGTGATGGGAGAAAGTACAAAAGATTTTAATGACTGCTGGGGTTACAAATTGTGAGTCAGAGTATGTGTGTATAAACCTTGGTTTTATTACTTTTATCTTCTCCAGTTTGTTTTAGTCATATTTCTAATAACTAGAAATGCACCAACAAGGATAACCAGTTTCACTTGTCTCCCATGCAAATGAGCTTTTTCAAAGGTTGTGTCATTTTGTTAATGCAAAACCAAACTGCAACCTCTGGGGCTGAAAAATGAAGCCAACATGGCTGTGCCAGAAACTGCAGTTCCATGAATGGCCACTGAAGACTGGCGCAAGATGTCAGTCCCCATGGGAAAAGATTTACAGCAGAAATAAACATGTTTACAGTCTGGTACCAAAATAAAATGGTCTTTATAGTTTCCCCTTCAGGACAAATGAACGGGCAGTGACATTTTATATGTCCCACATTTACATTTTGTTAAGTCTCACAGTTATGCTTATGTAAAGTCCTTAAAGAATCTTTATCTTGTCATTGCAGTAAATCAGTGATTCTCGACTTAAGGAGCGCGGGGCAAGAGGAGGAACCCCACAACCCCCACAGAGGTCCCAGCTAAGCAACTAATGTCCTAAAATCCTAGAAACATCCTAAGATCCTAGAAATGTTCTAAAATTATAGAAATGCCCTTAAAAAATTGAGGTCACTGTGACCTCCTCTGCCTCATTCTTATAAACACCATATCCCAAGAAAAACCTTGGGGGAATTTTTCAAATTTGGCACAAATGTTCACTTGAGACTCACATAAGATTTTGGGGGTCGAAAATCAAAGTTACCGTGACCTTGTCTGCATCATTTTTATAAAAGCATTATCTTAAGACTACCTTGAAGATATTTTTTAAAATTTGGCACAAACGGCCACTTGGTCTAAAGAGGCCTAATTGGAATTTGGTTTTTGAAGGCCACATGTCAAGGTGACGTTATACGGCCACAACTCAAGAATTCATACGCCAATTATGACAAAATTTCACTTCACACGTCACATATCTCAGAGTCCTAAACTGGAAAACTACCAACAGTATCTGTATAGCAGAGTTGCCAGTCTCACCAAACATTAGCCTACTGCACGGCATTTTTACTTTGAAAAAGCCACATGGTCACCTGGACAGAGAATAGCTTAGACTAAGGAAATAAAGGTAGTGGTAAAATTTTATTTGAACTTATCATGCTAACAGATCATGCAGCCTTTTTGTTGTTACTTTCATAGGGTTGTAGGACAAAAGGAGGCTAAAGCATCCTTGTTCTGTAAGACTTATTTGTTATGGAACCAAAAATGTTCAGAACTGAAGTATCCTGAATATCCTGATTCAGGGACAAGAGCAGATAGGATCGCAGCCATATATTAAAACTGTCCGGTGGGATGAGTCAGTACAGTAGCTATACATTCAACCCTCTGAACTGAAAGCCAAATCCATTATAAATTCTCTGGGGAAGACAAATCTACTGATTGTGTACTTAGCGTTACAGTGTGCCTCTCAAGCCTTTGCTTTGGCTCCCGTTCCTTGAAATGAACTGAATGCTTTAGTAGTCCGTCCGTCTATGGCCTTGAACCAACTTACTGCTAAAGCTCTGCAAGATTTATCACCCACCACCATCTTTTTCCCTTCCCCCTCTTTCATCTATTGGTATTCTTGCTTTTTGCTCCCTTCCTTGTACTCGTCTTAGGGTTTTACATTGCCATTTATCTTTCTTTTTTTTCATTTCCCTCCCTGCTATCCTCCGCCTCCTCTACCCGTTCCTCTGCTCCCTACCAAATCCTTATCAAGCTTCTCTTCTCGTCTCTTCCTTCACCCTTTCTCTCTCAGATTGTGACCTCGCTTAACAATCTGTCTCATAGGCCGTCCCGCTAATTAAATGGAGACCTCACTCTGTGTGCGCTCTCTCTCTCTTTAAAGTCTCCTTCTCCCTCACAAAACCTGCACTATCTAGCCGTGTTCGGCTAATTACATCCCTATCAGTAATTAAACCACAGCCCTCGGAGAGGGAAATTTCAATAGAGCAAACTCTTTTCTGTCCATCTATCCCACTGATAGATAGAGCCAGTACAATGCATTTAAATATTGTAATTCAGTCTTTAGGATTCTGTATCAGGTAGAAGTAAACTGGAACATTTTTTACTGCACTGTAGCTGCTTGTATGAATGATGGACGGGATCACTGAACACCTGAGAGGCCAACTGATCACTCAAAAGGCTAGGGGCCAGCAGCCTCATAAATGTTTCTAGCATTTTCTGATATTTTTCTAGGATTTAAGGATGTTTCTAGGATTTAAGAGCATTTCTAGGATTGTTGTACATTTCATGGATTTTAGCATGTTTCTAGGAATTTAGGACATTTCTAGGATTTCAGAATATTTCAAAGATTATGAGACATTTCAAGGATTTTAGGATGTTTTAAGGATTTTGAGACATTTCAAGGATTTCAGAACATTTCTTGGATTTTAGGACATTTTTTAGGATTTTGTGACTTTTTCATTGTAAATTTTAAGATGTTTCTAGGATTATATAACATTTCAAGAATCTCTGTAGGGGGCTGTCGGGGATCCTCCACCAGCACTTTTATTGTTAAACAAGCTTTATTTCAATGCTGTTTTATGCACTCTGGCGCCTTGTGTGCACTAAAAGTACAAAAACAATAACAGTTTTAATTACTTTATTTTTTTTATTCTGAATTTGAAAATGTTTTCGAGGCCACCTGCCATCATATAGAGGCCAGACTTGGCCTGTGGGCTGTAAAATGAGCATCACTGCCATTGGCAATGTAAAATAATGGACCCAGTGCGACGTCAACCCATTAGTTAGCAGCCTGCATTTAAAGCTAAGGTTAACTGATAATATGAATATTACTTTTTGCAGTCAAAAAACAGGTTTAAAACCATAAAAACAAAATGTCCTTATGGAAAGTGAATATTCGCTGGAAAAAAATGCTGAACAAGACTACTTTAGGTGACAAATAGTTACAGATAACTTTAATGAATTGAAAACACACCGAAATATAGACCAAAATTGTTGTTTGCACCGGACTGTCTATTTCTGCTGTAAAGTTTGCCATTTTAGCATGGGGGTCTATGGGAATTTAGTTTGGTGCCAGCTTCAAGTAGCCATTGGAAGAGGAAAATTTGCGAATCCTTGGATAATTAAGGACTGTCCCAACATACTCTTGACTACATTGACTTACCCCAATATTCCTTCTCTAACAAATCCCACTCCTTTTGCCTAAACCTGATCAATCCGACCAATGAAGGCAATGAGTAATAGCAGCTCAAAAGGAGCATAGGGCAGGTCATTCCTGCGTTGGCTTCATTTTTTTAGCCCTGAAAGCTGCTGCCTGGCTACGACAGGACGCGTGCCTTTGCATCTGTGGAAGGTTACAGCACCTCATGCTATGACTGAAATGTGATGCATGAAAATGTCTCCCTTGTGGGGGCACTCTCCTCTAACTGTGCTGCACAGGCCATTGAGGCCTACGCTACGGATGGACCTGGAAAGATAGATGTGTATATCATATAGCTGCATAATCACATCAATATTTCGGTGTAACATGAGATAATAGAGGTATAAGTAGAGCAATTTCTCCTTGCCTGACATAAGTAAGATAAAATATCCCCTTACTAAGATTATGATAATGGGTAGATATTAGGGTAGTGGTGGAGGGATAAGTTACAAGACTGTAAACAGCCGGCGGCCAGCAACGGCAGAGCGAGACCGCGGGGAATAATGGCATGTTTTTTTTACATCTAACTTGGTGAATTAAGGATTTATTTTGACCAAATCGGAGCTGGCGATCGTTGGAACATGGGACTTACAAACTAGATTATTTACAAGAGTAACCCAGATGGTTTGGGTAAGTTTTACTTTATTAAAGTTTGAATGAAGTTTGTTTTATGATGAGTTAACGAGGAAATTAAGCATCCTCAGTCTTCTGTGACCGAGAGACAGCTGAATTAAAAAAGTGTACAGTTGTCTCACATCTTTAAAGGGAGCATAAAAAAGGGCAACTGCTATACAAGCTTAATATTCAGCTCTGTGGATTGTTCGGTTGCATTTATTGGAATAAAGTCTAATGTAATGAGAAAACAGCTGTAAATCTTATGTTCATCTCCAGTCCTTCAACAAAGCCCTTCACTGTGCTCACTGTACTGGATATATAACTGACCAAGCAGTGGTCGGGATCACAATCAATGTTCTATATGGCAACTCTGTTGATGAATGGCTGGAACATAAACTTTTAATTGGGATTTTGAGAACAGACGCAGTGAAGCTTGGGCACTTTCAATGCCGATAGGACAACACGGTAGATTGTTTATCAATGGGGGAGAACGTCTTTGCTCAAATACTGAAGTTGACATTTGTGTTGCCTTACTGAAGCAAAGACTGTACTGAAAAATAATATTGGACAAATAAAATATGAATATTCAGTTTGATGTGTCTGTTCAATCGCCCTGTAGAAAAAGACGCGTTTGAACAGAGATGCCTCACACAAGCAAGTGACTTTAGGAGTCATAGATCACTTTCTCAGCGTTTGTATGATTGGGCAAAGGAGCCGGTGAAAGCGAACTTGGTGTGGATCGATACGAGGGTGATCACAGCAAAGGGGTGGGTAGAGTCAGAAGAGGAGAAAGAGCAGGGGGTTGACTCCCCAGAGAGAGGAGCAAAAACACTGGAATCTCAATAATCACATCAAAACCTACTGCATCCCACAGCTTGATTAGCATTGATTGTTTTTTGAATGCAGCACAAGTCAAAAGGGCTTAGAGTCCAAATCTGTGCTGTACGTTGTACAGCTATCAACAGTACACCAGCCGGCATGAATCCTGCATTGGTGCGGAAGCGACCACTGGAGCCAGTTCTCCTGTTAAACATTATATGGCACAAAATAATCAATATATTGTAACGTGAATCCCATGTGGCTAATGTTTCTGGTTGCTAGCCAGGACCTTTTTTGGGGGTTAGGGGGTTGTTGTTGTTGTTGTTGTTTTTTTTTGTTTTGTTTTTTTTTTATCATTATTTCATCCCATATGGTCTATGTGATTTGCTTGTACTGGCTATTGCTGTCAAGTGTGTTTGGTATTTTCTGTCTGTTCTAAAAATGTAATAAAATCTTGTTTAAAAAAAAAAAAAGCTTGAATGCTATTCCTCACATCACACACTCTGGCTGCCGAGATATCTTTGACACTGTATACAATAATCAATAAAAGGTTGCACCAGAGATGGAGTCGTGGTTCATTTCTCACAGATGGTCACTTAGATGACAAGCAAGTGTGGATACCTTCCGCAATATACCCGCAATCTTCAGTCATCAGGTCTATCTGTGTGGCTCTCTGCCAGCCTATTGAGCGAGATATAATGTAATTCAAGGAGAATCTGCATCGATTGATGCCTGAGAGCGCAGGGGGGAAACTCCTTCCCTCAACACTGCCTCAGAGGAGAGGACAGGGTCATGCAGCTGCACTTACACAGGAATGTCTGTGTGTGTTTGAATTTGTGCACGTGTCTATGCCACATAGTATTGTGTCATAGGAAGTTTATTTTCAGTGTTATGCCATGTAAAGCAAGAGAAGGGCGTTCAGGAGGCAAGTAAAAAAGCTGAATATGATGAACTTAAGATCTCAGGTAGTTTAACCCTTTGAAACCTGGATCAACATCACTTTTCCCGTGCTGCTTTCAGGTGAATTTCACAGGTAATTAAAACTTTGAACCTAAATTGGTGCGATGCCTTTTTTTTAAGAAACCTTGGACTGGGAAAAATATTTAAAACATTTTTAAAAAATAAAAAAAGGAAAAAGGTCTATAATTACAACTTTTAAATAATTTTTCTAAAATCTAAAAATATTGAACCATGATTATATAGTGATATTTTGTTTAACATGGTTTTCCTTAAGTTTTCATTGTTTAGAATGTTAAGTCTTGCACTGCTCTGTTTGATTTTTAATTTAACAGTTGTTTTTATGTTTTTCTTTTTGTGTTGTATTTATGCTTTTTTGTGTGTTTTATTGTGATTATATGTGTAAAGCACTTTATAACTGGTTTTGATAAGTGCTATAAAAATAAACATTATTACTATTATTATTATTATTATTATTATTATTATTATTATTATTATTATTATTATTATTATTATTATTATTATGTTGCTCACTTCTATCACATAAAGCTATTGTACTGAGATGGAAGTGAGCCACTGTCTTCAATATGCATGTGCTTTGCCTTGACAGGTTTTGTTCATGTCACTGCTCTATGAGTATCTGCCACATATATGTACACACAAAAATAAATAGTTAACTACAAACATCTCAACCTGATCAGACATATCGTAGCAGGCAGGTAGAGTGCTGTTGCTTGTCAGCCCCACTTTCTTTTCATGGGGCTGATCGAGGAAACACCTTTGAAAGTACAACACTGGAGTTTCTACCACAACATCAGGAACAACACACCTATTGACAAAGAGGAACAGCCAGAGAGAGGAAGAGAGAAGAAAAGATCTGAGGCATATTTATGAATCACAACAGTAATTGCGTTACTTCATGCCAAAACTGCAGTCTATTAATTAGAACTGATTCATAAATTTACAATGACGGTGATTGCCGTGAGGAAGCCAGATTACCATTGCCCTATTCTGAGTGATGGTGCAGGTGACATTCCAATGTATTATTATGCAAATGGGGCTCTGAATATTTAACACACACTCCACTGATTTGTCGACACCTGTACGGAGGTTCAATAGACCACATTCACAACTTGTCAAAGCAGCAGCGACAGCCAGAAGCACAGCAGAGGTTACTGCCTGAAAAGAAGGCACTTTACTTGAAGAGAAAGGGTGGTGGAAGAGTACAAAGAAAGATGCACTGCTGTTTTATGGCATCTTTTGACACAGATGTTACACTCATTTTAGAAGAGGAGATGATATTCCATGTTACTAGGACAGAAAGGCGGTGATTCGTTTTTATCCATTAATTTTTCATGAAGCATCTTTTCAGAATGGAAAAAATCCAACTGTGTTGTGAAAGAAGAGAGAAAATAAGATACGACTGACCTAATAAGCTGTTCATGGCCTGAATGTGCAAACAATACGTATTTGACTGCATCTTGTGACATACCAAGACTAACATCCGTTGATACCTGGGCTAAGTCGGCTTGTTTACTTCCAAAAAATTGGATAAAGGCAATGAACCTAAAATAAGCAAGAGAGTATTTGAAAAAAATATTTTAAGCAATAATAGAAACAAAAACAACAACAAAATCAACTACTAAATGGGAAAGTTTAAAAAAAAAGAGAAAAAAAGAAAAAGCAAATGACCTGGAAAAAACAGCTAAAAGTTAGAGTGATTCTTTAAAATAATTTTAAATATAATTTTGATAGATTTTTTGCAGTTTGCAGTACATGTCTCGCCAAGTTGCTTGTTGCCTTTTTTCGCGTGTTTTTGAAAGATATCAAACCAGTCTGGTTCAAAGGTTTAAATAGTTGTGAAAAGCATCTCATTAATATGATAAGCAACCCTGACACTGCTTATGAGGCTGTTTTGGGTTGTTTTTATGAGTTACAAAATTCGCTAACTTCACCTGAAGGTCATGGTAAGTGGTTGAGGCTGTCCTGTGACAGTTAGCAGCAAGTACTCACAGAAAGCTCCCAAGATGCGACTGTGGAAGGTGACTTTCACAGTCTGGCAGGTTCCAGGGGGAGCAACACCTTCCTTAGGACTGAAGGAGAAACAGCGGCCAAAAGTCGTGTCAGGGCTTGACAGCCTGAGAGAGGCATCAATCAGTCCTCTGTTGTTCACCTGCACCTGGACAAAAAGAAGGATCCATTCATTCAATATTCAAGTCATGTTTTTCTTGTATGAGCCATCAAAAATCAAGTAATATGTGCTGCATTTGTTTTGTGGTGTCCATTTGGGTTCAGCTTTCATAGAAAAAAGAAAAAAGTTAAGGGCCATTCACACCAAGCACTGTAACCATAACGATAACGATGTGAGCATCCACACTGATGAACAATAACGTTCTGTAGAGCACGCGCTACGCACTCCATTCATACTTTTGTCAGTATAACTTGGCTGACATTGTGGCGATGGTAAAAGACGACATCAGTAAAGACAAAACCAGCTTCAGAGACCCCATCAGTGTCAGAGACCAATTAGCTGTATGTTTCAGCTAGCCGTTAACAGCTGTGATTGAGTGATTATACCATGTTAATGTTTTTTCCTAAATCCTGAATGAAAGATAAGCTGCAATTAATTGGCTGATATTAAGCACTTCTGAAATTTTATTTTGTAGAAAAATGTCCCTGAAAAATACTGATGACACCCAAATTTAACACTTTAAATTCAGAGGACTTGGATCTAGATTCAAAGTTTGTTATGTAGCCTATAAATCGTCATATTAAGGTGATGTTTTCTAATCAACATGTGGAACTTTTTTCTTTCATCTTCTTCTCCTGATAGCAGTCAACACCATCATCTGCTGGCCAGAATCTGATTTAATTGGGGAGACGAATCAATTATTGATGACAAATTCACAGGGATAAAAACAAAAAGAAAAGAAAACAGTAAAATAGACTTCATACATCTTTTTCAACGTAAAAACATACATTCTGTGGTCCAAATTAGGTGTCAGGATCTATGTTGGGTATGACGTCTAAATAAGACAGATTCTGATTAGTTAGTATCTCTATCGTTAATGAAATCGCTCTAGAAGTGATCCAAACAATATTGCCTGCCACTTTTGTTGGCGTTATAGTTGTAGTGTGGATTCAGCCTTCCACCTCAGTTGGAACTGGATTTTAAAAACTTAAAAATTCAAAAAAAGTCTTTTTATTAAAGTTATAGTCATTGTTCTTGGTGTGGACAGCCTTTTGGTCCAAATACAAACTGTCCCAGTAATTGCTAAACATTCACTTTGCCGCAGTTTCTTTCTACTTCTCCCTCTCTGTGAACTTCTTAAAGGGCATATGAGTTCTATACTTCAACTTTGCTGAGTAAGCTTCTGAGTTTCTTGCAAAGTGAGGAATCAGGGTAGTCTGTGGTCCGGTTGCCATTGACCTGGGCTGGTGAGGTCGTCACCTGCCTCAGACAACATGGAAATTAATGTAAATCTGGCCTCCGGCGCAGAAGACACACGTGACGGCCACATGCAAATTTCCCCAACAACCTTTTAAAAGCACTGAGGTGAGTCGAATATTCCTGGGCCTCATGAGTGCATTGTCTAATATGAAAATGACATCAAGTGGCAGTAAGTCATCCAGTGGTCAAAGAATTCAGGTGGATTTAGGGGTTCATTTGTTTTTCTTCAACAAGTTTCAGCGCTATACACTGAAGGAGAAACATTAGAGAAAGGAGCAGTTGTTTTCGAACAATAACCAGACAGAGAGACATGGTTCACTACCCAGGCTCGTCTGTCTAACCTTTGTCTGCACAGAACCCACGAAGGGAAGGAGAATCTTTTATGAGAAAGCCGGAGCTATTGATTTTACAGCAGGAGTGTGCAGGCTGCTTGAAGTTGTTAAAACAATCAATTCCAACGTGTTGAAGAACTAACAAAAGAAAGAAGTTATTTTCTAGTTCTCAGATGATTTTAGTTCAAGAAACCTGCCGACTTTGTATGAGGTGCTGCTGTGAAATAGCTGTAATTGTAGGCCTTCATATGTATTCTAAGCTTGACCTTTAACCTTACCAGCTGTTAGTCATAATTTGATCCCTCGACCCTCCTCCAAATTCAACATTATGGGGTCACAGTGAAGTTGACCTTTGACCTTTTAATATATATAATGTCTTCACTTTATCTTTTTATCCCATTAGACATTTATGTGAAATTCTGTCATAATTAGCATAGAAATTGTAGAGTTATGGCCAAAAATGTTTCGTGAGGTAACAGTGACCTTGACCTTTGACCTTCAGCTATCTAATTCTAATAATTTCATCCATGATTTAGGGGGGGTAGTTTGTGCCAAACTTGCGAAAATTTCCGAGAGGCCTACTTGAGATACTGCATTCACAAGAATGAAAAAGACCAGTTCACCGAGACACTGACCTTTGACCTGTGATTACCAAAGTCTTATCAGTTCATAGCTCAAGTGGATGTTTGTGCCAAATTTGCAGAAATTACATCAATGGATGATACCATGTTCATGAGAATGGCAAAGGTGGACGGACAACATTTAAACATAATGCCTCCGGTCACAGCTATCGCCAGTGCGGAGGCATAAAATGTAGACTTAAACATAGAATTTGGAGTACAATAAACTTAAGACCAGAGGGACAGTCACAGCTGCAGTAGAGCCAAAGAAGCACACTTTCATTAATTAATTTCTATCTGCGATCATTAAAATAAAACGCCAATAGAGATAATCTGCAAAATGCCAAATAAATTGTCGACCCCTAATAAAAACCGATTAATTATAATAATAATACATATTATTTATGAAGCGCTTTTAAAGGAACTCAAAGACACTGTACAAAGGATAATGCAGCAACTATAATAACACACAAATACACAGCAAGCAAATCAATGACAAACCAACAAACAAACAAAACAAAGGAAGGCTCTGTCCCCCAGGGTTCGGTGCTTGGTTCTGCGTGGTGGAGAGAGGAGGTTGGCGGCTGAAGAGCAGAGGCTGCAGGAAGGAGTGTGATGACGAAGGAGGTCAGTGAGATAGGAGGGGGCCTGTTGATTAAGGGCTTTGTGGGCGAGGAGGAAAGTTTTGAATTGAATGTGGAAGGGGATGGGGAGCCAGTGAAGATTTTGCAGGACAAGTGTGATGTGGTCACGGTTGCAACAGAGTTTTGGATATATTGAAGTTTATTGAGAACTTTGGAACATGTACCATAGAGGATGCTATTGCCGTAGTTGAGTCTGGATGTGATAAAGGCGTGGATAAGGGTTTCAGTAGCAGAAAAGGGGAGTAATGGATGAATGCAGGCTATGTTTTTAGGTGAAGGAAGGTGGTTCTAGTGAGCTGGGTGACATGTTCAAAGTTGAGGTGACTGTCAAATATAATAACAAGGTTGCGGATATGATGGGACGATGATACGGCAGAGGTGTTGATTTGGAGGGTGAAATTTTGTACGGATTTTGGGAGTGATTTGGGGCCAATGATAATTGGTTTGAGGACCATCCAAAGTTCATTATAGCACCAGCCTGACAGTGTGAATGGACAAGAGGAAGTTTTATGAAAAGAATTTCAACTGCTTTAATATCAGTGTGGAAAACAATGTGAGAGTTGACATCCACCTAAACTCTACACACACCAACCGTCTCACACCTACACCTGCGTGACAGTGTGTGTGAGTGGGTAGGTGGGTTTGTGCATGAGTAGACTGCTGACCATTTCTCTAAAATGCCCTCTCAAAGTTCGTGTTGTGACTGGCTTAGAGACTGTTTATTCTCTCCCCCGCACTTTCTCTCGCTCCTGCCCTCTCCCTCTGTTTTTCATCTGTCTCCTCTCAGGCTCTGCCCAGGGAGCCTGGATGAGTTGAGCAGAGGAGACACTGGCAGAAAAGGGGGGATGGTGGTGTCAGAACAGGTCAGGCTACCTGAAGGTCCCTGGGCAGAAGGGGCTAAGTCCGTGAACCTCCCGTTACTGAGGAGTCAGATCGGATTTACATTCAAACAACAGCTGAAACAGAACTCCTTGCAACAAATCTAATTTGATCTTTTTGGGGAAGTCCACATAAGATTCATCATTCATCATTCATTCCTTACAAAGAAGCATACAGTAGGTGGCATACCATGTAGAGTAGGGATACTCAGCTTGCTTTGTTTCTAGGCCACTTTTGCAAAACAACAGGAGGCCAGGAACCCCATAAAAGACTCTAGGATTTCAGGACATTTCTAAGATTTTAGGATGTTTCTAAGACATTTTTAGGATTTCAGGACATTTCTAAGATTTTAGGATGTTTCTAAGACATTTTTAGGATTTCAGGACATTTCTAAGATTTTAGGATGTTTCTAAGACATGTTTAGGATTTCAGGACATTTCTAGGCTTTAAGGACACTAGGAGCTCAGCTAGGACCTCTGTCAGGGGCTGCAGGGGATCCTCCATTGGGACTTTTTCTGATAAACAAGCTCTATTTTGATGCTGTCTTATGCACTCTGGCACCTTAAGTATACTTAAAGGACAAGACAATTCCCAGTGTGAATCTCTTTATTGTTATTGTGCGTTAGAAAATGGCTAGGGGGGGTTAGGCCAATGGGCAATCAGTTGATTGTCACTGATGTTGCAGGTAGTGTCCTTCATCCTAAGGACCCCATTTCAAACATCCAATCTTCTCAAGTTACAAGTTAGTGAATCCCTGCCAGCTCAGAGGAAGTTGTGTAAAGGTATGTTAACCCCCTTGGCATTAATGAAAGTATTATATTACTCAGACTCATCATGAGAAGTTATTATCTCTGCAGTACAGTCTTAATGAGGAGAGAAACTAAGCTACAAATCCATAGGTAGGGTGTGGAACCTGACAGATACTAGGCAAGAGGGATATGGAGAGACAGGAAATCTCTGACCCATCGCTGGCTCCACAGTTATGCAGCAGTCAGTACCTTTTACATGATGATAGAAAAAGTTAAATTATTGTGTTAGTCCAACTAAAACTGGACTTTTAATATACATGTAAACATGTCAACTGAAATCATACAGTCAGACTAAGACCCCAGATAATGTGGTTGGGAATCGATTTACTCTATCATGTATACACCTCAGTCAGACCTGGACTGGCCTAACCATTTTGCACATGCTCCATAGTGCCCATGCCGGGCTTTGAACGAAATGTACAGTGCTGAAAAGTTATCCATGTTTTCAGCCTTCAACATGCAACCTGTTTGCCACTTGCTAACTTGTTTGGTATGTGATTTATAAGGTCAACCGGAAGAAGATCAAAGAGCAACTAGCTGAAAGGGGGCATATTAGCACCTACCGTGGCAGAGTCGAACATACTTACTTTAATAAATTGATTTTTTGTCCTGGTGCTTGTACACTGGGACAAGGACAGAAGTCCAATGAAATGGCCTAATCAAGCTCGACCTAACTGTGGATGGAGACGTACCGTGTGTGAGACGGCGAGGAGTTCCCCAGGCTGCAGCCTTCCCCAGAACCCTGGACAGCACAGGGAGGCGATGGATCACCAAGGGGTCGGACTCACAGTGAAGAAGCATATTGCTCCCTCTTCTCCTCCTTCTCCTGTTGGAGGGGTGAGCTCTTCTTGGAGAAATGGAGGAAGAGAGGACAGGAGAACCTCCTATTTCTCAACATGCCTTCAGAGTTCCTCAGTGATAGATCCTCAATGTTCCCTTCTCCCATGCCGCCATAAATAAATAAATAAATAAATAAATAAGAGTGACATGAAGATTGTCATTGACTTCTGGAAAACCAGAAAACCTCCCACTAAGCCTCCTCTGCTCTGAGGGCTCAATTGTTGAGACGGTTTGGTGCTACAACGACCCAAGAACAGCGAACGACATCCTGAACTACTACCTCCGCACATCTGCCACCCGCAGTGGCTGCAGAGACGCCCGCCGTCATCCAGCTCGGACAAACCAATGTCACAAACCTAAAAAGCAATATATTGTTCCAGGTGCAAGTTGTACATCTGGCGACACTGAACGAGGTCTTACATGGAGAATTTGGAGCTCAGTCAGAAGTTTGATTTAAAGTCAGTCTCGTAATTCTAACATGAGGTTTGTACTTTTTGTTTCTCTGTCTATTTTCCTTTAGAAAAATATAATGAAATTTGTCATCAACTCCCAAGAAACTTCAACTTGTTCAACAGTTTTTCCTGCTCAGTTCGTTAGGAAACATCAACAAGACCTGCTTCATCAACATCGACGGTCACATTTCAGTTTAATACAATATGGTGATGTCAGGGTTTGATACCTTTTCTATACAGGAAAAAAGTAGAAATGCCAGAGAAATTCCCTTTATTTTTTTCCTTGAGCACGAAAAATCATCAGTATTTAACAACATGGGAATGAAAATGAGTTATATCTTCAGGATTCACAGGAGTACAATGATGCCACATACTGAAAACATGGCAAATGGTTATAATCTTAGAAACATAGTGTAACAATACAGAATAGAGAACTCAAATGGAACATCATTATACTGCTGTGTAAGAAGATCAGGATTATCATATGCAATGGTTAAAGCAACGTCCTAAAGCTGCGTGACGCAGAGACAGTTACACTCTGCACATACAGTACTCCACAGGGTGCTGCCTTGCACAAAACAGTTCTACTCACTGTGCAGCCACTGCTGCTCCTCTGGGAGTCGCGGGCCTAATGTGGGCAGGGGATAGAGGAGAAACTCACAGTCAAGGACACACTGCAGAGTCCAGCTTTGAAAGACTGGATCTGGATCAAAAGGCCTTGCACATAGATTAAAATGACTCTCAAAATATCCTGGAAAACTGGCATCAAAATCGACCAGCTTTATTATGTTGCTAAGTGGCAGTAATGTGAAATACATCAGGATGAAATACATACGAAATGTTTAAAGCATAATGTAGTATACTTTGGGTAAATATGATTTCCCACGATACCCAAAGCAATTTATGAGTGTAATTCTCTGGAGTAGAGTTTAAAAACCACATGAGACAAAGTCCTCAGTGGTATATAAGGACATCTAATGAGTCTCTGTGGTAGTAACAGGGAGCTGCAGCCACAGTGTGCACACTTCCAACAGGGGGAGAAAGAGCAACAATAAGCAGCAACAAAAATAAGATGCAAAACAAGGTTTTGTATAAAGCCACCAAGAACAAGGGCTTATGGAAATTTAGGGATTGTTTGTTTACATTCAAATCATAAGGACTGAAGCTTTAGCCTGTAGATACACACTGCTTATCCTGAGATTATTTTTATTTGTATATCTGCGGAGGTTATATTTTTCAAATTAGGACAAACTTCAAGCTACCTCCACTCACACATTTTGGATGCAATATAAGGGGATGTCTGAATACTCTGGGCACTAGGGTTCCTCTCGCCATGTTTCTGTGGTTTTTAAATTCTTTGATACAGTATTACATTTCCCTTGCGTAAATGAAAACACAGATACCACGGTCAATTAAATTACTAGAGATAAAATCTGAGATCAAAGAGACATGGGGGATTTTCTCATTTGCAAACAGTGCAACTCATCGAGTCCAATGGGTATTTCATTAAAATGTGATTGTTGTGCTTTTCAAAGCTTGTCTCCAGCCAAAACAGCCGTGGAGACTTGCCATTAATTACTTTACAAAATTGAATGGGAGTGGACAAAATGATTTACAAGTTCCAAGTGCTCTGGAATGCAGGTTTATTCGACTGACTGGGAGGATTGATGGTTGCTCTGCAGAATGGTGAGTGAAATCCTGCTCTTGGCTGAGGATAAGAAACTTGACTCCAGTTTGACAATGCAAAAATTTTGAGGTCTGAAATTGCACCACTGCACTTGAACTGATGTGACTCCAACAGTTTTTAAATGAACAAGGGCAAGTTGTCATTGACCCAAAGCACCCCAAAACGGCAGCACATATCATCCATTTGCAAAGCTGCAGTGCCAGCAGGTTCAGGGCTGCAGCTCTGGACCTGCAGTTTGGCACAGAAACCAGAGGCAATTCTTCCTCAAAATGTATAAATGTTATTGTGTGCAGGCAAAATATGTATAATCTTCTGAAATATTGCTTGCAATCAATGAGCGTTAGACATTTTTAAAGTCAGTCATGAGTATTGTTTTAATAAACATGCTTAAACTGAGAATGCTTCTTGTGCCTCAATGTAAGGCAAACTCACTTATTTTATGAGAAATTTAGTCTTTTCATAAACCTTTTTTGCTAATATTAATTCTAACTTTGGTGTTATTTTCAGTTTTTTTAAATAATATTAATCCTTAATGTTGTCTTATTAATACTGGAAAAAATACACATTCTTAAAATAAGTTAAATTAAGAGACCAAAATACTTGTTTTAAACAAGTCTATCAAGTTTTCATTGGTTGTAATGAGCACAGGTTGCTTGAATTTTGACATTTTTGTCTAGTTTTAAGGCCCATTACGGTCTTTCAGTGGCTTGAAATTAATGATCATTTTAAGAATTCTAGTTAAGCAAAATCTGCTTCCATTTTTCTCAATTGAAGGCTGTTTCATAATATTTAAGAATATTTTTATTTTCAAGCAACATTTGGTGTTTTACCAGCACACATTTCTATTTGGGTAATTAAGAAATAACAAATTAGGTGAAAAATGTGAACCAAATGCATGCACAAGTTGAACAAGTTAAACAAAAAATGCACAAAAAAATGAGCTGTAACCACTGTATGAGTGCATAGCAGAGGTGAGGTGAGTTAGCCAGTGCAGACATACAGATGCACCAAAGTGCACACGGTAGTAGTGTGACTTTATTGTCTGCTTAGGACATCATTACTCCACTTTATCTTTACATAGAAAACCGTTTGCTAAATAGTTTGCTGCATTAGTAATGCCCTGAATGTCACATACACAATATTTAAGCACATTTGCTCATACATCAGCAAACAGATACAACTGTAAGTGATGACACATAACCTTCCTTTCCTATAGCTTGTTCTTCTGGTGAGAAACATGGAGCTACTTATATTTAAAAGATGCTCACATGGCGCATAAATAAGTGAGTTTCTGCTTAACTCATAGACTTTACGCTGTGATGACATCACAGATTTTTAAATAACTTTACAAATATAAAATCTTTATGGATCAAAAAAATCCTCATAGGAAGAGTTGCATCTCAAGCAGACTGAGATTTTGCAATCGTATGAGTTTAGTGGAAGCTACACTCTGCAACATGGATCTTAATAAACTTGGGTACAACATCAAGTTTAATGTACGCACACTGTGCTTCATCATCTACTGAATCGCTGGCTACAACCGACATCCATTGGCATCAAAACACATGAACAAACATCCTCGGCGTGCGTCATCCATCTACGCCACTGTAGTGGTAAAAACAAAATGTAAACAAACAAATGGAGCCCTTGCTATAGAGGTATTTATGTGTGTCAGAGAAGTCTGAAGAAGAGGAAGAGGAGAATGTGGATGTGGTTGTGACTGGGGGGAAAAATGGCCAGCTTGGCACACTAGTTTTACAACGAGAGCTCAGAGTATTAGCGCCTATTCACATTTAGCATTCATTAGCAGAGTCGCGGGAATCAGTGTATCATTTCATGCTGCATTTCTATTGGTTGGTTGGTAGACGTAGGTTGAAACAGCAGTCGTACAGTGCAAATGTCTGACCCTGTCAGAATTTTATCTCAGATTGCATGACCATGATAATAGCCATCAATGAACCTCTCTCACTTTGTGACGAAGGACCACTGTTTTAGAGCCATGACCAAAGACATCGCCATGTTTCTGTTGTTTCTGACATGTCAGGCTAACAACCTGTTCATAAGGACTAAAGCCATAAATATAACATAAGAAACAAATGTTTTTTTTCATTTATGTTTACTTAACAAAGGCAGTCAGGCTGAGATCCAGATTTGTTTTTTTCTCACAAGACCTGGCAAATAAATCAATGAAGACACCAGAGAAGTGGGGTAGGACTCAGTGATGAATCAACCAAAGCACGGACAGTTTCCAGGAGATTTATCCTCCACAATAATAAGCAAATGTGTTGAATTTTCATAAGATAAGCCATCCCATTAGGTTTCAAGTCCTGCTCAATGCAGGCTGCATAGAAGAGCTTTTAATCCATCTCTGCCTGTGCTTGAACACGACTGAGCACAAGTGATTAATTGGGACCTGAGATACCTCATTTCTGAGTAACATGAAAGCCTCAATTGAAGTAAAACTCTCCCAGTGTGACTTATTTAGTGTTGAGATGTATCAACAACAAATTGACCCCAATCCTAGTTAAGGGGGAAAAAAACACAAGGTAGACTGTGAAGAATGTAGGCTGGTTAAATCTGTACAATGACCGTACGTGCCCTACAGTAAAAACACATATTACAATTCAAGAAGAGCTCGCTTTTGCTTCCAACGGTCCAATTATCACTGAGATTTCCATCATGTACCTGGAGGCAGAAAGAGGAAATACAAAAAAACAAAGCTTGGCATAGTTCCACAGGTCTTTGCTTTTACTGCAGGAAAGACTAGAAACTGTGAGATATCATTGGATGGAGGAGAACAAAAGACAACACAGAGGACAGAGGATGAGTGATAGAAGGAAATGAAGGGGAAAGAAAGAAGAATTGGGGAACACAGAGAGAAAAAGCAATTATCTCCCAGCATCCGGATGCTATGACAGCAGTTGACAGGCAGGGAGAGCTGCAGCTTATTGCTAAGCTTTCATCACAGCTGTCCACCAAGCCGTCCTTCCCCCTCCCACTTTCCCTTCCCATAATTTCTCTATGTACACAGCGAGAGAACTTCTAAACCCCCTCAGCTACCTTTGATTACATACAGCAGCTCTGCAGTGTGTGTGTGTGTGTGTGTGTGGAGAGTGTGGATGCACGTGCTTGTACTTTTGGGTGTTGGTTCATGCATGAACGCTTGCTGTTTGAGTGTGTGCGCTCTCCTTTTCTAAAAGGCTGCTGTGCTGAGGTCCCTTCGGTGCTATAGCCCTGTCAAAGCAGATGCCTCAGCGCTCCCTAAGAGCTGTCCGTCTTTTCATTTAAATCAGCAGCAGTGACAGATGAGTGTAGTGTGTGGTGTGTGGTGTGTGCGTGTGTGTGTGTGTGAGAGAGACAGAAGGAGAGGGTTACTGGAGCAGCACAGACTCTCTGCTCACTTTCAAGGCAAAACAAGGATTGTCTAAAACGGCACAACAGAAAACAAGCGAGCTGAGCAAACGATTATCTTTAAAAGACGCACTGGCTTTTAACTGACAATTGTAAATAAAGACGCGGCGTGTACCTGCATACTACATGCAAATTGACACACTAACACACACATGCTCACACAGGCAACATCAGCCAGCTTATGCTGAAGTCTCCAGCGGCCCCTCAGCAGAGTAAAGCCTTCTGCAGCAAGCTGACCTGAAACATACATGAGCGTGAGGGAGACAGGGAAAGGTGCTAAATTAAAAATGATAGTCTCTTGATGGGCTGTAAGTGGTGTTCTGGACCTGGACTGGCCCTCCTATTATAAAAGCTTAATGCCGCTGAGCGCCGTAACTGTTACCAGTCCTTCAGCAGACCTGCCTGTTTGCGTGGCCAGTCAGTACCCGTGCTCCTTTAAGGTCACGCACACAGGTTAAAAAAAAAACTTTTATAGAACACAAAAACTGAAAAACAAAACACTCATCTACAGACATTTTTTTATAGATCTGATTAAGTTTTTTTTACTGAATACAATCATCATTAAAGAGCTATACATAAAAGTTTTATCAGGTCTCTCTCAGCTCTGGGGAAAAGCATCACAATAATTAAATGATAAACTCAAAATGAATGAATATAAATCTGGATTCAGAACACTTCAGCTCTTATCCACCATTATCCAATCATAAACAGGCAGGTTTTTCACAAGGTGACTTTGATGTGGTCGAGTTTCGGGACTACTGACTACTGATAACGGAATGACTGTCGTGTCAGCATGCTACACAATTTCCCCTCACACACACACACACTGCCTCACAGTAAAAATGGAGGTATTGCTACACTATATATCCACCCAGGTGACGCATAGCTAAGGGTGAACTCAAAGTCTTTTTGTTTCTGCGTGTGAAACTGGCGTTGCTCTACTGTATTTTTTGAACACCATGGGATTATTCTATCTTTTAGGGAGCTTTGAGCTGAAATTAGCTTTAGAGGAGACTTTGATGTGGCCGGCTCGGGTCAGGAGAAAGGCTGATTTGATTCTGATTAAAGCATCCCTCCAGTTAATCAATCCAGCCGGTCATGTTTGCTATTTTCAGCTACCGATGTTTAACTGGGAGCTCACATGAAATGTGAAACTAATTGCTCTTTTCTCATCGTCACATACTGCACTGTAAAAATTGGTAGGGTTCTGCAGTGAAACCTTCAGTTTTTAAAGAAGTATTTCACTGATATAAAGGGGATGGTCATATAAAACACAGCTGTCTATGCAGTAGAAAGACACAAATACTTTTGAAATTGGTGCTACATGACCAGAAAAAAAAACAGAGAAAAAGGGGTGCTTTTTCTCAAGAGGTAGAAAACCTACAACTACCAGAATGCAGTGCACCATACCAGACCAATAAACACTCCTGCTGGCAAGTGATGTAAAGCAAACTTATCCATTTGACACAGTGGTGGCCGGCTGGTAACAAACGCTCTTGTATTACAGTTAAACAGTGAGCTAAAATATGTTTCTAAAAACATTTGAGAAAAGAATTTTGTTGATTATGCAGCCACCCTGTGGACAGGGGCGGTGACGTTACCACTATTAAAACCATAAAATACAACTGTCTAAGATCCTGCTCCTGGTGCTTCTTTTTTTAACTGGATATCTAACTGATAAAAAGTGGCCACTTTAATCGCTAATGGTATTATTTGCTATTGTGGGTGTTTATATTGCATACTGCACTAAGTGGGAAGGAAGCAGCATAACGTCCACTTCCTGTTTACAAACTTTCTCCATTACAGCTAAATATAGTAATATACAGTAAAATAATCTTGCAGAAACGTTATCTTGGTTTATATTTGATGCTTAGTTTTACTGTTTTATCAGATTTTGGTGTGAATAGAGAAGAGATAGAGAGGCACGGGTGTGTCTCTTGATCAGCTGTTTACTCTTTGTGTTGCAGAGGCGGCAGCATTGGTGGCGGACAACACAAAAATAGTACAGCTTATAGGGATGTCTGGCCACTGGTTAGATGGGGGAAAGTTTACCACAGTTCGTTTACACATACTAGCCACCTTGAATTAACACAAACTGGTTGAAAATCGATGAAGTATCCCTCTAAATTAACGTTACATATTTGCCATTCCTAATCCATCTCCTGAATCAATGTAATGTGTTAAAAACAGAGAGCTAAAACATTTTCAACAGACTAAAGCCCAATTAAATCATCCCTTTCAACAGACTGGTGTCTTCCAGCAACTTTCTCCTTTTACCTCTAATTGATCCCCTTGTGTGTCGACAGCAGAAGTCAAAAGCTTCGTCCTTTTGCCTTTGATGTTAAGGAGTCTGGCTAATTGTGCAGGCGGCCTACCCTAAAATAACGTGTGACCAATAAGTTTAACAGTACAGTACAAGCACAAGTGTGGGTAGAGACCAGGAATCCCTCACACTGCTAACAAGATTATCATAAATGAGTAGATTCAACACCAAAACGCAAATTTAGAAGGAAAATAGTACTGCAAGTTTCCATTACAATTGCATGAGTCATTAGTTTATTGCAATGCTTGAGGTGAGTCTCGACAGAAGAACAAACAAAATGAATTTAAAAAAACTAATAAACAAACCGTGGATTTGTCTACGTTTTTTTTTTTTTTTTTTTTTAATTCTGTGCAGAGAATTAACATTTTTGCTATTTGTGTCCAAGAAATGGCAACATTTAAATGTTGCCATTAAACTAAACTAAACTAAACTATCTATGAGTCCAAAGAGAACGTTTTGGGAGTCCGCTGTACAACCAGACAGGCTAAAAACATCGACATCCCATAGAATCTTTTCTTTCATTATATATATATATATATATATATATATATATATATATATATGAAAGATCAAGTCGACTCTCCACTGCATTATCTAGGTGTGTTAGTCCGACTTCAAGAAATTTGATTCGATTCGATTCGATTCAAAGGGGAGAGGAGAGGAGGAGAGAGAGGAGAGGAGAGGAGAGAGGAGAGGAGAGGAGACAAGTCCTCAGAGAAAGCTCCACTGAGCAGTAAATACAGTACAGCGCAGCCATCATGGGCTGAATCGTCACTATGTTCACAGCCGAGTTCCCTGAGGATGTTATAGATTCTCCTCATTATCATTACTTATGTCACCTTTGACTTCACAGCCCCAAACAGAAAAAAACACACGAGCTCCAAAATACCTTGTTAGTATCTACCCACCTGCTACATTTAAGGTTAAAGGATCCATCTTTAACCTTCCATCCACCTAATCCAAAACCAGTCATATTCATACAAGTAAATACAGGACAATTCCAAATGTACACGGTTATATTTGAAAACATAGATTTTTCTACACATTTTGGCTATTTTTTTTCCATAAATGAGGCAATATTTCATGCAATAGTGAATGTGAACAAAGTAGTGCTAGCTCTAACATTGCTAACAGGATTTCTAACTAGGGCTTGGAGAAAATTGATATAGCGTAATATCACAATATGTTTATGTGGCAATATTATATCGTCACACAGATGCCAAGTATCAATTTAAAAAAATGTAATATAACAAATACAAATGAAACTTTTGGTAGCCCACTACAATAGGGTAATCATATATTCACACGAGCAAATACAGGGCTTTTCCTTACATATGCGGTTTTATTTGAAAATGTCAATTTTTCTAAGCCTTTTGTCTATTTTTTTAATGCATCAGAAATGAGGCGACATTTCATGCAATAGTGAATGTGGCCTGATGTAAAGGTTACGGTTATATCACTGTCTGTTGGTTTGGCATGCTCTTGACACAACGTTTTCATTTGGATGGAGATCTTTTCATAATAACGCTTGTGTGGACGGAAATGTTTTTAGAGAGCAAAGGATGGAAAAACCCTGTTTTCAAAAATACCCCTGTCTGTAAAGGCACACATGCAGTGTACTAGGTTTGAAATCAGGCGGCAAAAAGACAGTTAGAAAGGAGACAATGCACAGGTAATTGGTACAGCTAGGGCAATCTATCTGTGAAGGGCTGCTGCTGATAAGTGAATAGATGGAAAAAAACTCATAAGGGTTGCATATTTAACAAAGTCACAACAAAACACACACATGCAATAATACTGAAAGCAGTAAGTAGTAGAGTGAAACAAAGTGGCTGCACGTCACTTAAGTGAATGCATGTCTGGTAGCCATTATCATCAAACCCTGAGCTACACTGAGAAAGCTACAGTAACCATTGTGTGTGTGTGTGTGTGTGTGTGTGTGTGTGTGTGTGTGTGTGACAGTGCCGATGGTGGACCCTGTTTAGCAGTCCCGCTCTGCTTCAGGGTCACCATTGCTGCAGAAAGAGAATCTCATTATGGTGTTTACCTCAGTGATTACAGTAAACACATTCATCCTTTTAGTTCCACTCCATTTGACACTGCTGATTACGCAAGATTTTGCTTCCATCCGTGTGTGTGTGTGTGTGTGTGTGTTTGTTTGACTCTGCTGTATGTACTTGTGTGCATGTGTGGGCCACATCCTAACAGATACAATGAGAAGATGCACTTTGTTAAAGTGACACTTCTATTATTGTTTGTAGTTTTGCCGTGTGGGTTCATGTTGTGTGTGTCACAAAGGAAAAAAAAAGTTGCATTAATACTAAATCGCCACATTTAGAGGGAGCCAAATGAAATCTATTTGTGTGAGAAAGTAGGCGGATTTCCATTAAACTTCAAATTGTGCAAATTGAAATTGTGAATATGCAATAATGGAAACATCAATTTTAAAAAACTTTTTATGCTTTTATAGGTCACATGATGGTAGGAACTGGCTCCCTCGGGAATGATGCAACAGGCTCTACAAGAGGTGTTATTACATCGCATAACTCTTCAAAAGTTGAGCGTAAAAAAAACAAAAACCTCATGGTTCAGCCAGAGATATCTCAGGGTATCACTACATTCATTAGGATTAATTCTTTGGGGGTACTAAAAGTCTGTAAAAAATTCAATGGCAATCAACAACAAAACCATCTTTGGACTTTGGACTGACTGACCATTTTTGGTATCCCTGGAGTAACGCTTCTTGCAAAGCAAAAAACTGTTGACAGTGGCGCCCACTGTAAAACAGTCATGACACACAGAGGGGATTATGTTACCTTTAATATAATGTTACTCCATTTAATGCTGACCTTTGCTTCTCAGGTGCCACTTTCTCCCACTGTTTCAGTAAAAGAGTCGACCAGAGGATGTGCTGGTGTAACCTGATACCTGACCCTTGACCCTTTACCTCAGGGAGACTCAACTTGCTTTGCTTGGGGGCCACTTTTGCAAATAACAGGAGACCAGGGGCCAGTCACAGCAGCCCCATACATGTTTCAAGGATTTCAGGAAATTTCTAGGATTTTAAGAAGTTTTTAGGGACTTGAGGATGTTTCTCAGATTTTAGGGACATTTCTAAGACTTTAGGATGTTTCCAGGATTAAGGACATTTCTATAATTTGTGTAAGTTTCTAACATCTCTTGGATTTCAGGACATTTCTCAGAAAGAGAAAGAGTGCTTACTTAAGAGTATTGTCTTTCTAATTTTACATTCTTACCCGCATCCTATCCTCTGCTTCCCTACAGGTCTGATTACAACTTTATCTGATCATCTTATCTAAATTCATTATCAGCCATCAGTAAATCTAGACTTATGTATGGTACTCTATGGAGCAGTCAACCTCCCCTCTGTCATCCGTACCTTGTTCCCCTCCAGGGGCTGAAGTCGACAGTAAAAGCAGCAAACAGTCCTGGCGCAACCGTTCTGCATCCTCTGGACCGCCCACATGGAAACACTCTGCGTCCTCCATCTCCAGCTTCACTTGTCATGGAACCTTGGCAAAAAAAAAATAAATAAATCTCACAAACTTTATGAAATTGCAAACCACACACAGTAACAAACACAGAGCCAGGTACACACACACACAAGTGATGATTTATTCATTATTACTCGATGGTGTCTTGTACAAATTGCAGTGATAAATCTCCTCCAATCCCCCATGACCTTTTCCAATCATTCTGCTCCCTGTACACACACACCCCAAACACACACACACACACACACACACACACACACACACACACAAACAAACACACAGATGCTGTAAACTTTTTTCTCCTGCTGTGGTCAAAGCTTCCATATCCCAGCTGATAGTTATTGAAACATCAGCTCAGCAGCCATGCACTCAGTAGATGTTTTTCTCTCAAATTTTGGTTGCAAATTTGTTAAATCAATGATAGTGAGCATCTGTCATTTACATCCACCTGGCAGGTGTTGTATATCAAGAGGCTGATTAAACAGCATCATGTGCAATTTTATTGCACAACATAACGCAACAGATGTTCCTAATTTTGAGGGAGCTTGCCGCTGGCAGGCAGGAGTGCATGAATGTCTTTCAGAACTGTTGCCTGTAAACTTATAGGCCATGTCCAATGTTGTTCCCCTGAATTTGTAAAAGTTCAAAGTCCCTTTATTTGTAACTAAGGGTAAATTTATTGTGAAGACAGGAAATTCAGCACAATCCAAAACAAGACTCCCAAACACAAACAAACAAATTTGTGGTCAAAATTTCAGAGAACTAAGCTTTTTGTGAGAGTAGAAAAAGTAGCCTATTCAATCTTTAATTTCAACTTACAAAAAATAAGAACAAAAACAAGTGTTACACTTAATTTGTGCAAAATTAGCATAACATTATACATCTACCAGACTTTTTTGGAAGCATATGGTATTGTATTATTATTATGTATAAATGTATAACCTGCATTAAATGCAGGTTATCTTAAGTTAGTGGGAACACCTATGAATTCATATTGTTGATTTTTTTCATTCTTAAAGGTAGGTTTGACATTTTGGAAGATAAAACTTATT
The DNA here is from genome assembly GCF_008729295.1 of Plectropomus leopardus. Classification (NCBI taxonomy): domain Eukaryota; kingdom Metazoa; phylum Chordata; class Actinopteri; order Perciformes; family Serranidae; genus Plectropomus; species Plectropomus leopardus. The sequence goes on from NC_056473.1 coordinate 30,812,816, forward strand.
TACTCTCTTGCGTTTAAGATGAGAATATCGACAACACTCTTTAATTAGAGTTGTTATCAATCTTCTTATCTAATTCTCAGCAAGAACACAATAAGCACGTTTTCTAAAATGTTGAACTATTCCTTTAAGAGTTTATAATATGTATGAAAAATATGCCTCGTATCAGTTAACTTAAGTTATTTTCATTTACTTCTATCACTTTATTGCCAGTCAAAGAATATAAATAATACTTTATTGTATATTAAAGCACACCATTTTGTGGCTTTTAGGATGACCTAAAAGATCTTTCTGGTCATTGCTTTTGCTTACCACCTACAGTGGCCAACCATGGGGCTCATTCAGATTCACATTTGCATATCTGACAGTCAACAAAATCTGTGAACAGGGTGAGATACAAAAATAGGCCCTCCTAATTATGATGAGGGGGCATTTATTAATTTCATAGAAATCTCACAAACTTTTGATGGCATTTTGCTCCAAGCCCCCTGTTAAATTCTTGCTCTAAAAGTACAGAGTGCTCAGTCACATTGGTTGCCCTTTGCCCATCAATTAGTGTCTGCTGACGAAGGGAAAGCAACTTTGGTACAATGTTAATGACCTTAGCGGACAGCACATGTTCTGTATGCAGGAGATGAATGGTAAAATAATGAGATGTTTGAATGTCAATGTCTTTTTATTTTTCTCATTTTCTCGGGCAGTTGTTAATGTATTTAGTTCCCTTTCTATGCTCTCGTCAAAGCCACAAGACTGCATTGAAAAAAACAGTAATTTTGGCTCTCTTAGCACGGGAGCTGCTGGTCTACGGTTGCCTTGATCAGTTAGTTAGTTTGTGTTAGTATTAGGATTGGGCCTGTGTGTACATTTTCAATATTAAGCCAAACACCGGGCCAGTTTACTGAATTTTACCAGGTGTCCTGATTGACTCAGCAGCTGCTCCTGAGAATGACACCGTGTCCAAAGAGACCAGACAGTCTATCGATCATGTAGCATCACATATCATTGGAGCTCTAATCCATTTAAAAATGCACTTCTGTTACTTTAAGTAAACAAATAACGCACCCATCAGCTGTGAGATCAGACTGGAGACGTTAAGGGTGAGTAGCAGACTTGCTACCTTTGCAATGTTACATTTTAAAGCAGAAAACCCAAATTTATATCGTCATATTCACTGGAAATTGCATAAAGTATAGCCAACAGCAGGTAAAGCTTTCAAAGCCACTGACAGGAATAAACAGAAAAAAAGCGTCCCATGAAAGTTCAGCTAACACACCTGCAGGCAGTGAGGATACTTTTTTCCTCAGCTATGAATCCAAAATGGTGTCATATTGGTGCTGTTCTAGTTACTTTTTAAGAGAATAACTTTGCCATGTCTCCTCTCATCACACCAAAAAGTAAACAAACACGGGCGTGTGCCGCGCTCCCACCTCCCCTGTCAGCTGAAATTTGATCTCTGTTATGTTGCCGACACCAGCCGCCTCAGCTTGGCAGTAAATTACACACGATCTGTTTGAGTGGCTGTGTTTACCATTAACAAACATAATATTTTATTAATCGAGCTATCATATTGCTTATTACTAATGCAATTTGAGTTGTATTTAGCACTGTGGTAGGCTACTTTTAAAGTTGTGAAAACTGGAAACTGACCCATATGTGACTTTGTAGAGTCTGAAGTAATCCTTTTTACATACAAAAGTCCCACAATAACACAAACAATCTAACTGACTGAGGCAGCAGCAGCAGAGCAGCAGCTTTTTTTATCCAGCCTGTTAAAGTACTGTACTAAGTACTTTCAAAATGAAGTGATAAAACAGCTTCAGTTCCCCGTCAGAAGTCACTGTCTGATGGCAAAGTGGTGAAAATATTGTGAATATAGCGTTCACTTCAACCAATTTTGATTTTTTTAGGCGGGTGACTAAAACACATTTTGCTGACGGCCCCTCCACAGCAGTACACTATTTAGCTTGTGTGTCCACACGCCTGCCGCTTCTCCGAACTGGAAAGGTGTCAGCCAACATCTACCGTAGATAATACACTGATTATGTATAAGTACCTCATTCAAACCTACCTTAAAAGATCCAAACTATCCCTTTAAATGTGTTTCCAATACAAATTCTCCTATAGTAATGTCTAAGTATTGCATAAGTAAGACTGGGAACATGTTACAGGAGCAGTTTTATATACATTATTATATATCCTTGTGGTCTTGGAGTCTTTTGTAGCGGGGAGGCATTTGTCAAAATCTGATGCAGAATCTATTTTTGAGTTTTGAACGTTATGGTGGACTCCCCAGGGTTTCATTCTGTAAAGATGAAAGTCAGCAGCTGAAGCTTGTCTGCAGATAGCGGTGGTGATAGCAAACTCCTGTCCAACTTTTATCTTTTGCCGTAGGCTGTTGTCATCTCACAGCTGTCACTGATGGTATTGGACCAGCCTCTAGTTAGCATTTCAAGCTAAAAGAAAAACAATGGCATGTTTTAACGGCTCCATCAACCTAGTTATTAGTGCTTGTTGTCACCTTTCACTACTGTGTCATTTGCATCCATTTTTTTCTGGTTGCTCTCTCATAAGATTTTTTTTTTAAGTAAAGTGAAATTATAGCAAGTTATTAAGCTACAGAGGCATCACAACATTTGCTGAACTTAACTTACTGATGCATAGCCTCGGTCATGTCAAGCAGTTCCAGGATGCAGGACTGGTTCATCTTGTTGATGTTAGCCAGGGGCTCTTCTGCACCGTAACATCTCGTCAGTGTAAACAGATGGAGTCACCTGCAGACACACAGCAGCCCAGGTTATTAAGCTGACTGATTTCAGTCTCTTAATTCAGCAGTGATGAGGCACCACCTCAACCAAGACTGTTACCAATGGTAGAGAAAACTGGAAAAAGATAATGAGCTCAAGAGCTGTCACATTAAAGCTGTCAGCAAAGACAATATATGCACAGACACCTGCATTAAAAACTCTTCTATAAACTGATTTCATCTGCTTGAAAAGTGTTCTCTTCAGTGAGGACTACCTGCAGCATTTTGTGGTTAATATCCTCTCCACACAATCCTCTGACACCTCTTTATCAGAGCACCAGAGGCAAAGAAACATCTAACTGCACTTAGCCTATTTCAAGGTTAGGTCAGAGGGATTTTAGCTTAAAATCTAGATGAATAATGCAGCAGAGGGGGTTATCTTATATGCAATATTCAATAGCTGCCAGTTAGGTGTGTATTCATAATACGCATCGTTCTATTATTCAGGGACAACAAAGTTGCTCGAGTAAACACTGTTCTTTAAAAAGCTGTGAAATGATGTGGCTTCTCATTAGAAGATAACTTCTCCTAAATTATAATCATTTGGTGCTGACATGGAGAGATATGGGCAATAATAGCTCACAGTACTTTAAACACCGTGTTGTGGGATATAATGGTTGCATTGCTTTATATACTATGAATATATATTATTGTCCTGTTATATGTGCATTGTTTTTTTATTACACCGTCACCTACTAATAGACATAGAGCAGTGACACTCAACTTACGGCCCGCAGGCCAATTCTGGCCCATGATGGGATGTTGGGTGGTCCCCCAACCGTTTGTTTTAATTCACAGTCAAAAATACAGTGATTCACACTAGGATTTTTTTGCACTTTTAGTATACATAGGGTGCCAGAGTGCATAAAACTGCTTCAAAACAGAGCTTGTTTATCAAAATAAGTGCCTGTGGAGGATTCCCTGATCCCCAACAGAGGTCTTAGCTAAGCCCCCAATGTCCCAAAATCCCAACAATGTCCAAAAGTCCTAGAAATACTAGATATGTCCTGACATCCTAGAAACGCCCTAGAATTCTAGACATTTCCTGAAATCCTAGAAATGTGCTAAAATCCTTAAACATCCTAAAACCCTTAAAATGTCCTACAATCTTAGAAAATTCCTAATATTCTAGAAATGTCCTGAAATCTAACAAATGTCATAAAATCGAAGAAGTGTCCAAAAGTACTAGAAATGTCCTGACATCCTAGAAACATTTTAAAATTAGAAACATTGGAAAATCTTTGAAATATCCCAAATTCCACGAAACATCCTAAAATCCTAGAAACGTCCTAATATTCTAGCAATGTGCTATAATCCTGGCAATGTCTTGAAATCCTATGAATGTCCCAATATCCGAGAAACCTCTTTAAATACTAGAAATGTGTTAAAAATGTCCTAAAATCCTTGAAACATCCTAAAATCCTGTAAATGTCCCCCAATCCAAGAAATTTCCTTAAATACTAGAAATGGCCTGAAATCCAAGAAATGTCCTGAAATGCTAAAAGTGTCCTAAAGTACTAGAAATGTCCTGACATCCTAGAAACGTCCAAAAATTATAGAAACATCGGAAAATCTTTGAAATATCCTAAAATCTACAAAACATCCTAAAATCCTAGAAACGTGTTGAAATTCTAGGAATGTGCTGAAAATGTCCTAAAATACTCGAAACATCCTAAAATCCAATAAATGTCCTACAATCCAAGAAATTTCCTTAAATACTAGAAATGTCCTGAAATCCTAAAAAAATCGTAAAATCCTACAAATGTTCTAAAATCCTAGAAATATATATGGGGCTGCTTCCAATTGGCCCCTGGCCTCCTGTTATTTTGTAAAAGTGGTCCAGCAGCAAACCAAGTTAAGTATTCCTGACAAAGAGACATTTAGAAGACTACTACTATAGTGACCGCTGTTATTTAATCATTAATTAGTGTATGCACTGGCCTGATTTCTGTTATTACCCAGACACTGAGGAAGACAAGGTTTGTTAGATACTAAAAACAAGCTATCACCAAACTTCATATCAACATAATCAGCTGTAAGGACATAGCATCGAGTTTATGTGAATCTCATTTTGACCTGTTAAAAACCAAATTTAAGTAAAGCAACAGTACCTCTAACTTTTGTCCCCAACTCTCGATAACGTCACAGACACAAGCAGCCAAGGAGAAAGCAGGGACCTAAAATTGCTGAGGTCACTGCAACCAAACACTGCAGTCAGGTATTGATTTCTGTTCCCTCTAAGAAGCCAAGGTAATTATTAGGGCAATTTCTCATTTGAAGCAGCTGCTTTAAAAGGATAGGACAATGTCCAACATGTGGGTCACAGGAAATTGGGCCCCTGTTAATTCATGAGAAAACCTGGTTTCATGGTCTGATTCATTTTGGCTGGATACTTCTAATTCTTTAAGCCTTAAAATGTCAGGTTTTTGTCATGATGCCACTATGTTTTAAGATGGAAAAAAAACACAATATACTACATTCTTATCACAGTTTAGATTATCACAGTCTAGGATATGTCAAGCAACAATGATTTTTATAAATTAATATTTTTTGTGCAATATTAAATACTCACAGTCATACCGCTCTGCACATAAAAAGCGCTTTTCAAAATCAGGCTCTCAAAAATGTCATTCATTGATACCATTTTTCAACTTTCATTGAGTTTATTTTTTATTCCAACATCAGTCCTTATCATAAATATCAAATATTCAACAATTTTAGAATTGTTAACCCTTTAAATGTCAGGTTTTTGTCATAAAGTCAGTATGTTTTAAGATGAAAAAAAAAAAACACAAAAAATAATATTTTCAATATATACTACTTTGCAAACTTGCAAAGTAGATTTTTTTACATGATCACAGCCTGAGATATGTCAATAATTAGCAGAACACTGATTGTAACCGTGGAAACAGCATGTAGTTTCTCACTATGCCAAACATGGTTAAAATGACATCATCGGGCAAGAAATACTAAAAATAATCATTTCCAAGGCAAAAGCCCAGAATGACGTAATACAATGCATGTTTTTATGCGTTGATGGCTGTGGGATCAAAAACTGCAGTTTGAATGAGTTTCAGTGGGGCTTTTTTTGCACTTAACAGTATGAATGTAACAATTTTGTTTACACAGTGTATTTTAGCCGTAATCTAGGAGCTGAGCTGGAAATTCCAAGATTAAAAAAATACACAATCTTGCCAAAATGTATCATATGACCTATAGAAGCGGAAAAAGTGTTTCAATTGCAGTTTTGTGAAATATTTTCGAAATACCATCTCACGTGAGCAGAAAAACTTTTTAACGATAAATGGGAGGTTTTTTTTTTAATATACGTGTTTCCATTAGATGTATTTTATATACGCAATCGGGTTAATGGATGTATGATAGATAGTATGTCCCATCTTATTTTCAGCAGACAAACTTGATGAACTTGTCCCACTCTGACTCTCTAACACACACATAGACACAGATGCAGGCACACACACACACACAAAACCAATGCTAACTGAGCTCTCTCTTTCTGTGTGTGTGTGTGTGTGTGTGTGTGTGTGTGTGTTCAAGAGGGTCATTATAAGGACAAGTGGGACTACAAAGGGGATTTAAAAGCCCAGTGAGCGTGATGACAGGGCAGGAATTTCTAATCGAGTCTACAACTTAACAAATCCACTCATTTATCCCTCTTGACTGACTGTGTTCATGACAGATTTATTTGGACTGATATCTTACAGAGATTACTAATCTTTGACCCTGATTACCACTGGTAGGCTAAATATTTTTCCCACAGACCTCCATCTGAGAATGTCTTTTTTTTTTTTTTTTTTTTTTTACTTTGACTGACATTTCATCAAGCTTTAAATCAAAGTCATAATGTGAGGTTGTAGATTTACTAAACTGTGTATAGCTCTAGTTATAATAGCTTAAATTAAAATTTAAAGAGTTTATTTAAGAGTTTAGAGTTTATTTTAAAGCTCTTAACGGTCTTGGTCCGAGCTATGTTTCAGATTTGCTTCTATCAGTGGAGTCTCTGTAACCCTTAGGTCTTCTGGTAGAGATCTTTTAATAGTCCCAAAAGTTAGAAAAAAATACTGGCAGTGAGGCATCTTTTTATGACTATGCTCCTCCTCTGTGAAACAGCCTGCCTGAAGACCTAAGGGCAGCAGACGATGTTATTTCTTTTTTTAAAGCAAACCTTTTTAAATATATTTTTTAATTATAATTTTTTTTTATTTTTCAAGCATTTTGTTTATTTATCATATCAACATATTTAATATTATTATTATTAATAATAATAATAATGTAATGTTGTTTATTTTATTTTATTTTCTCATTTATTTTTACTGATCAATTTTTATCTTTCTAACTATAGATTTTGTCCTGTCCTGATACTTTCTTACTTATAGTAGCGTTTCCTCAGTACCTGTTTTTTTGAGTACTCTTATTTTAGTGCTTTACTTAACTACACAGTCATGCTTTTGATCCACGTGCTTCTGTGTGTGGGGTTGTTTTATTGTAAAAGCACTATGCGTTACAGTTTTGTTTGTATGAAAGGTGCTATGCAAATAAAGTCTGATTGGCTGATTTGATTTCTCATTACACCATAAAGGTTTATAGTTTCTCTTGACTACAGCTGTTCAGTTTTGTGTTTTCTCTCGCTATCACTTTCATTCTTTCCTTTTAACCTACGAGTCAGCACTTTGAATTGTTGTGCAGCCTCTCTGTTTTGTGTCTGTCTGTGAGAGAGAAAGACAGCGAGGGAAACTACCTGTGGGCAGTGTTGGAAGGGTCACTTTTGAAATGTAACAGGTTACAGATTACTAAAAATTTAATGTTATGTATGTATTTTAATAACATCTTCAAAGTAATGTAACTTATAGCATTTGATTACCTTTCCAAAAAATGTTTTAAACAGGGTAATAAAGCTGAAAAGGCCTAAAAAAAGCGCATAAATGTTGCTCTCAAATAGTTTCAACTGCATTGCATAACCCGTGTTGTCCAAAAATATGCCAAAAGAAGGCATCCCTACACGGCAAAATGATGTAAAGCAACTGAATGATTTTTTTAAACATATGCATTTTTTTTTTTTTTTACTTAATAGACTTTTTTCTGTAACTCCTTTTTAAATCACCAATATTTTGATAACTTACTTAAATTGTATTGAACATTTTTGTAACTGATGACAATTACATTTATTTTGAAATTTAATTATTGTAACTATGCAGTTAGTTACTCCTCAACACTGCTTGTAGGCTACAACATGTTTCAGTTCTGACAAATACACATTGCTCAGTATTTGAGGTGTTAACCCTTTAAAACCAGAGGAAATTGGCTTGATTTGTTAAAAAAAAAAAAAAAACATGGGATGAGGGCGACAAGCGATTGAACAAGAAAACGTACAAGCAAATTACAATGAAAATAACCAAACAAAAATAAAAGTTAAAAAACATAAAGACAGGCTTCTAAGATTTCAGAGGTTTAAATGCTAGGGCCCTCGGGAGCTCTGGGGTCAGCCTACTGACGGTCCCAAGAGTCAGAACAACATGTGGTAAAGCCGCATTTTGTCATCATGCAGCACAAACCTGGCGTAAACTCACAGATGATGACAACCCCCGACTCTGACCACTTTTACGTCAAAGCTGAAAATGTTCCTTTTTTTTTATACTGCCTACTCCACCCTGTAATGACTGCAAACTTATTTTTAACTTGATTTCAAATTATTTTAAATTTTTTTTTTATCTTTGCACCTATTGTCTGCACTTTTGCTTTTTTAATGGTGATTTTTCTTTTTATAATAATTTAAAATTGATTTTGACTTTTATTATATTTTGATTGCTCTTTAAAGATTCTGCTTTTTTTTTTATTAAGGTATTTTTGTGGCTTTTTTTTTTGATAGGACAAACATAGTGTAAATGGGGGGGGGGGGGGGGGGGGGGGGGATTACACGCAGCAAAGGGCAGAGGCCGGACTCGAACCTGCAGCCGGTGCAGCAAGGACACAGTCTCTATATACTGGACGCCAGTCCTACCAACTGAGCCAAACTTCCCTTGCCTTAAAGACGTCTGAATGCAGCACAATAACACTACTGTAGGATCCAGCTGTTAGAGGGTTTAAACCAAACTCATAGCACTGATAAGTTGCAAATCTTATCACTTCCTTCATCTTTCTGTTTATCTTTCCCTCTGCTGCCCTCTCATTGTCTCTCCCTCTGTTCCCAGCTCTGCCTCGGTCAGTGCACGGATCAGTGAGCTGCCCAGCCTGGTAGAAAATAGGATTTACTGTCTTCTTCAAAGGGACCGGCAGTCAGCTGAGGCCCCGCCCCTTCGCCCTGTGCGCAGTGACGTCGGCGCGCATTATGACCTCCGGCACTCCGTCCGCCGCAGCAGGATCTCCATCAGCCGCTTCATTACCGTGAACCGAGCACAGAAAGCGTCGATCAAACAAACACAAACAGAGTCTTATCGGTAAACTGCTCTTCATCAGATATGGAAGCGGCATCCTCCTCCTCCTCCTCCTCCTCCTCCAGTCAGTGCGGCAGGTAAGAGAGATAAGGCTGCATGATGGTGAGGCGGAGTGAAATGAGCCTCATGGTTGTCAAGGCTACCGTGCTGCCTAATTATATCAAGAGATATCAGGTGGTGTTGACAGCACTGTGTAAATAGTGAGTTTACATCTTTTGTTCGGACTGTTTTATTTGAGGAGCCGATACAGTAACACGAGCGCTTTATACCGAGGATTAGTAGCATATGGGGGCTTTCCTCCCAGGAGGACACCTCTCACTCTGACGTAATCGTGTCTCCCAGGTGGTATGAGCGAGACAAGCGATGTCATAACAACAAAGTATGCTTTCTGTTTACAAATACAATTCAAATTGATGTCTCGTGTCTCTGTATAACTGACAGCCTCCGAGTTTAGCAACAACCAGAGCTAGTCAAACTGGCGTGCTGTGGTTGCCAAAAAAATGTGTGGCAGGCTGACAATCCGGTTTGTGCTCGCGTGCCTGTATACAAAGTTCCGGCAGTACCACGGACAGCTCCGCGAGAGCCAGGGAGGCGCACGAGCTCACTTCCTGCTCTGACTTTAATCACTTACTCTGCTGTTGCATAATACTTACTGTGTTTTTTCAAAGGCATGTGAGACCTGTTTGATTATTATTATTATTTGATACAAGGTTAATTTATTTTGTTTTTTTATTATCATTATCATTATTATTATTATTTATTATTATTATTATTGTTGTTGTTGTTGGCTCAGTTTTGGAGGGTGTTTTTTCTGTTACTTTTTATTAATTCTGAGTTTTTTTGGTTTGTTTGTTTTCTTTAATTGTTTTTTATATTTTTTGAGTTATTGGGGTGTTTTTTCTTTCATTTTTCTAATCATTTTGAGTTTTTAGGGTGCTTTTTTATTGTTTAGAATTTGGGGTGTGTTTTTTTCTCGTTTTTACATTTCTGAGTTTTGGGGTGTGTTTTGTTTGTTTATTATTCAGATGTTTCAGCATTTGGTACTTTTACTTTTAATATGTTCAGTACTTTTTCCTTAATATACTTTATTACTTTTACTTAAGTAAAAGTTTCATTGCAGGACTTTAAATTGTACAAAGTATTTCAAAGTATTATTATTATTTTAAGAAAAAGGGAACAAAGAAGACATAAATGAGGGACTTTGCTCTATTTAAGCCTGCGACTCAACTTATGGCCCACAGGCCAAATCTGGCTCCCGATAGGGTGGCAGGTGGACCCCCAACCATTTTCTGATTAACAAAAAAAAATAAAGTGATTCACACTGGGAATTGTTTTTGTACGTTTAGTATACATAAGATGCCAGAGTGCATAAAGCAGCATCAAAAAGTCCTAAAATCCTAGAAAATACAAATGTCTTTAAACCTAGAAAATGTATGAAGCTGCTGGGACTGGCCTCTCGCTTCCTTTCATTTTGCAGAAGTGGTCCCCAAGCAAGTTGAGTATGATTAGAGCTAATCTACTATGAAACACAAACATACACACACACACACACACACACACACACACACACATATATATATATATATATACTGATATTAATATATACATTTTTTTCCCACCTAATTTTAGTGATCAAGTCTCTTCCGTAGTGGAAATAACGTTATGTTATGCATACTCTTTTCATGATGGCCAACCAGCAAATGGAGACAGGACATACAATGTTTTTTAATGTATGTAATATTTATTTTTAAAAAAGTACTTCAACTTTTGCACATTTTTGTAAATGTAAACAATATCGGTTTTTGAAATCGGCAGAAATCAGCATGTTGGCTGATTCCAATATTTCATTTTAAGGCAAATGTTTAGTGATGCAGATGATGTGCTGATATTATCGTGCATCCCTAATATTTTCTTAGTTGCCAGATGCTGGTTTGGACAAGCTAGTCAGTTTTTAGGAACTTTAGCTTTTTTCAGCAGCCGGACACATTTAGTGGTCAAATTAGTTTCCCCTTTAACATCCTCTGTGTTTATGAGAACATTTCAGTGATGCTCACATAAAACATACATGACAGCAGAAATCATAAAACACATAAAATGTCATTGTGTTTTTGTTGGATTTGAGGTGTTTATGGCTATGTTACACACACACACCGGACACCTCTGCTGACGTCTCCACATTTTAATTTCTCGGGTTTATAAATCACTGATTACATAAAGAGGTTGTTCAGTTGCCAGGTTAAGTGACCTGACTTGCTGTCTTTCATTCCTCACCTTGTGCTGGCACCAGCAGTGACTCTGTTTATGATTCATCACGCACCAGCAGAACGGCAAAAGTTACAGCAGTTTTTTGTCTGTCTGAGTGTGTGTGTGTATAACAGTGTGTATAACTGCGATTACCACCTGAAGAAATATGTGGAGGGAAACCTCTGCAACTGACAGGCCGGCAATGGCCTCTATACAACAACTGTGTTGAAGTAATTTGTGCTGTAGAATAAATTAATCACCTGTTGCCTAATAAATCTTTCACAAATTTTAGAGACAACAGAAAAAAACACTTCACCTTGTCCCAGGTAAAAACACACCTACTGTAATTAAAGATTACCAAGCTTCTTTTTGAGGTTGAATTAAACCTTTTAAACAACTTGTGACTCCTTACAAGTGCATTTAAACCCTCTGAAACCTGAGAAAATTGGTTTAATTTCTTTCAAAAACACAAGAGGAAACATAATGAGCAACTTGGCAAGAGATTTCCTGCAAACTGCAAAGAAATAGTAAAAGCTGACAAGGAAATTATCTGAAAATTAGCTGAGGGGCAATTATAAGATTTCCCCAAAAAAAAAAAAAACAGGAAAGTGCCGTCAACTGTATTTGTAATACTCTTAATAATATATTTTAAATTACTTAGCAAAAAAGATGTATTTTTAAGCACTTTCTTGAGGTCATTTTCTTGTCTGTCTTTTAACTTTTTTTTTTAACTTACTTATTGCTAATTTATGGGCCATTTCTTGTGAAGTTGCTCATCACCCTCTTCCCATATATATATATATATTTTTTATTCCCATCAAGCCAATTTGCTCAGGTACTAAAGTGTTGAATAAGGAGAAAAGGAGGAGGAAATGTGGAAAGATTGAAAACCCAGGACTTGCCTGATGTTGCTGTCGTCTTAGACGGCAGCTCTAAAACGGGCTCAAAATCATCAGACTCTCAGATTGGTTCGGTAAAGGCTGCAGCCTGAAGTGTCATTGTGTTTTAATAACGAAGCTTGAGGCACAGAGGAAGCATTAACAGGGACATAGCTTTACAACCAGATTTATAACCAGAATTACAGACTGTTTCAGACTTTGTGTAATGTAGTACCTCGAGGCATTTCCAATCAAATCAGTGTCCCTGAATAATAACATGGCTGGTACACTAAATATCAAATAATCTGTGAAATACACACCGTTCGTTATGAAACTGGCTAATGTTATGTCCACTGGCTTTAACCTTAATAGATATTTTTCAGATCCCTCAATAGATGACAAGCAAGTTAAACTGCAGGTAACTGACAAAACTGAATTACTTTGCTTTAAAGGTCTAGTTAAGTCTAGGATTTGGTAGCATTTAGGAATTGTGTTGCAGAACAAAACTTCTACCATGTCCCAAACATGTAGGACAAGGATACTCCACTTGCTTTGCCTGGGGGCCATTTTTGCAAAATGACAAGAGGCCAGAGGCCAGTCACCGCGCGTACATGTTTCTTAGATTTTAGGACATTTTTATGATTTAGGATGTTTGCAGGACTTAAGGAGTTTTCTAGGATGTTACGACATCGCTCGGTATTCAGGACGTTTCTAGGATTTTCTGTGGTTCTCGCAGAGCTGTCCGTGGTGCTGCCAGAACTTTGTATACAGGCATGAGAGCACAGAGCGGGAGTGGCTGCCTGCCACACATTTTTAGACAAACACAGCACGCCCAACTAGCTTGACCAGATATGGTTTTTGCTAAAACCGCGACGCTGTCAGTAAACCAGAAATACTGGACTGGCTTGTTAGTTAAAACAAAGCATCACAAAGCCCCATAGGGAGTGCTGACGCAATGATGATGATGATGACGTGATTTCTTCCCAGTGCTCTGAATGTTGAGTGAAGAAATTCAATGAGGCGCGGGTAAACGGCAGGAGTAACTATGACTCTCTTAACCAAGCAGGAAAATGCACTTTTATTGACATTATTTGGAATTGTTTGTGTAAACAGAAACATTCGGGGCTTGGCTAGGATCTGTGCAGGGGGGGATTGCAGGAGATCCTCTACTGGCATTTTTTTTGATAAACAAGCTCTATTTTGATGCTGTTTTATGCACTCTTGCACTTTATGTATACTAACAGTACAAAAAACAATTCACTTAAAATGAAGGTAACACAACACATACAGTCAAAATTAGCCTATCAATATTATTAATGGGTCTATATGAGCACTCATTAATATGTTTTATCACTGTTTGTTGTTACATTAACTTTGCAGTGTTGGTGGTAAAAATTAACAGATCTATCCGTGCACGATCAACTTCTCCATTTTCCTCTGAGACTTCTGATAATTTGGATTTGGAATCCATAGCTAGTCAAGCTTTTTTGATTCAGGACTACCCACCACTTTTGAAATTTGGCAAAATTCAGCAGAAAAGGCACCAAGGCCACAGAAATATGATGAATATTTTAGTTAATGAAATGCTAGTACATTTTCATATTCTGTGTACAGGCTACACATTTTTGCAACTGAAAAATGCAAGAGTAATTTTAGGCCTATAACAATGATAAAACTGAATGAAAATCTTTAAAAATAATCGCTATTTATTTCCATATAATTTTTAGTCAGAGACACAGGAGCCACTGGAGAGGGCTACAGAGTGGCATGTGGTTCCAGAGCCATAGGTTGCCCACCACTGTAGTAGTAGAACTACGAAGGCCGGCATGAAAACGCTAATGACCCTGTCCAGAGACAGTAGTTTCCATAGTGTAGCCCACTATGCACAACACAAAGTGCCCCAGGGATGACGTTTTACTGTGGGGTAACACAGAAGTTAGTTTCGAACTGGTTCCCTCATCAAAAAGCCTGTGGGATATTGCATCTGATTTGCCAGTTGGAGACAGTAACCATGGGAACCCTCACCAATCTAAGCTCGACTGGTAATAAATATATATATATTATTTAAAGCTACGATGCAAAGTGAAATCTTACACTGCCTTCATACTTACACTTAAATTGAAGCGTCATTGATGTAACACAGCTGTCTTGGTCGCTGTCCTTTGTGAAAGTTTAGGGTCCCCACTGTCATGGAAAACCTGGAAAAGTCATAACATTTCACAATCAAATTCTCCAGGCCTGAAAAGTCATGAAATTAGTGAAAATCATTGAAGTTTTGGAAAAGTCGTGGATTTTTTTTGTGTGTAATGACATAGTTACAGTAATCCAACACAGAGGACCTCTGTTCATCAGTTTAAAATTAGGAAATGTTAACTAGCTATCTTCAAATAATCTCCAATCAACAAAAGCCTAATAATTAGCAACAGGCTAACGCTAGGTTAAAATATGATATCTAAATCATGTGAAAACAATGTTAAAATAAGCAAAATACATATATATACTTACAATCCAGGCGATTTCCAAAACCACTGAGGGATAGCCGACTTCAACAACTTCATGCTAAAAACAAAAACAGCGCGCCATGTGCATCATTTATTAGCGTCCTCCGGAAACACTTTCCATGTGTTGCAAGGTCTGTTTGAAAAGCTGCGCGTGCGCATTGAAATCGACGTTCTCGTGCGTCACGTTGGTGAAGATGTTTGGTAAATGCTGCGCGTGTGTTGTCAAACGGATCTTCTCGTGTGTGGTCGAGTTAGTGTGCTCGTGCGTCGTCAGATTGCTGTTTCTGTGTGTCCTCCAGGTGGTGAAGACGTTTTGTAAATGCTGCGCGCAGTGTGTTGACAAGTTGGTGGATATGTTCCCTCATTTGCTTGTTTTGGGTCTGTATGAACTCTCAGAGCCACCGTAGACTATTTTCATAACTTTAGATAAACAAGAGTTACTTTATTTATCCACGAGGGGAAATTCTTTTCGATTTAATGTAATTTCTTTTCTTTTTTTTTTTTAACTTAACCTTTTGAAACCTGGAGCTATATCACCTTTCTTGTTGGCCTACTGTTGTTTGACGAAATTTGGTTTGAATTCTTTCAAAAACTTGAAAAAAAGGGAAATGAGCATCTTAGTATGAAAATTTTCAAAAATATTAATAAATTAGTAGATTTAGATTTTTTTGAAAAAAGCTAGAAATTTGATAAAAAAAAAAAACTATGTCTATAATTTTCATTATTACATATTAAAAATTACATTCCATAACTATTATAAATTTTAGGCACTTTTTCCCATATCTTCTCTGCTTTGTTTTTTCTGCTTTCTGTTTCTTTTTTTTTTTTTGTTTATTTATTGAATGATTGATTTTTTTTCGATAATTTTAATTAATTTTCTTCTACTTTTTACAAATTTCTTGTTAATTTGGGTGCTTTTTGTGTTATTTACTGCATTCTTCTTGTAAGAAATCATAAGACAATTTTTCTCAGGTTTCAAAGGGTTAAAACGAAACTGATATATTGTAATATATTGTATTACGACAGAAATAGTGTATTTTTTATACGAGTTTTATAAAATATGACGTTTTCTTATTAATTAAATTAGTAAACCGTTTTCACGAGAACAGCTGCAATTATAAGTTATTTATTCATTCAGAGGATTTACAGAAAAATTATTCCCAACTATTTTGATAAGTCTTTCTTTGGTTTTCATTTTCATAATTTTGGGGTTTGTTTTTTTAATCTGTTTTTTTGGACTTACCTTATTTTTTTTCATATATATATATAATATTTATTTACTACTTTTGAGGATTTGGGGCACTTTTTTAGAGATTTGTGTGCATTGGGTACTTTGACTTTAGTACTTTTTGCACATTTTACTGATTTTACTCACTCACTCTTAAGTAACATTTCAAATACTTCTTCCACCACTGAATATTTAACATTATAAAAATTCTTTGCATTACTTTCAGATACAGTTATGAAGATTACAAAGAGACAGCAGACTGGCTGCTGGCCCACACTGAGCAGCGTCCTAAAGTCGCCATCATCTGTGGTTCAGGCCTCGGCGGTCTGGCTGACCTGCTGGAAGACAAGACTGTGTTCCCTTATGAGGATATTCCACGTTTTCCTACCAGCACTGGTAAGCTATACTGACAAATTGCTTTTCACCTAAAACTTATTCTAAGTTTTTGGAAGTTTTCTGTGCATAAACAGCTGTTCATACTGCATTTTGCAGTGCCAGGCCATGCCGGTAAGCTGGTGTTTGGGAAGCTGGGGGGTCGTGAGTGTGTCTGCATGAAGGGGAGATTCCACTTCTACGAGGGCTACAACATATACACGGTAAGCTACAGTACATTTAGTGGGTTTTTTTTTGGTAATGTATTCAAAAGTATTTCACAAATTGAAAATCTGCTTGGAACATTTGTAGGTGTATGTGTTGCCCTATCAGGTACTGGAGAAAAACAAGTATCGTCTCGTTTTCAGAACTTTTGCTTTAACTTGGTACCTGAACATCAGTTCTTTTGACATCCCTCAGCTGCACAATGTCTGGGCCACTCTTAATATATATTGAGATATTTCTCAGGACCAGTGAAAATTCTAACTTGCTGTGCCACTAAAGGAAGAAAATCACATTATCACTAAATCTTATGGCAATGCAGCCAACATCTGTCGAGATATTTCAGTCTGAATCTAAGTGGTGGACCGTTCAGAAACATAATAATGTTTTTGATCTCAGAGGTTCATTTGGACCTGTCTACTTTGTTATTGGTATTGCCGGAAATACATGAATTAATAAATGAAATTTGAATGATATCCACGTGAACACTGGCTGGTGCAGAGATGCAGACAAATCCATTTGATAAACACTCTGAGTTGCCTCGTGAGCAGCTTTTTGTCTCGGTGTCTGTCATGTGCCAACTTGCTTCGGTATTTTGAAACCTTGCTGATGTGAATGATATACTATACAGGATAACTGAGCTAAAGCTGGAAGTTTAAACTCTGACTTTGTCAATAACTTTGAGAAAAACCTTCACAACTGTGTGTGTGTGTGTGTGTGTGTGTGTGTGTGCCTAACCTTTAAACCACAGACATATACAAACACTAACTAAGTTATTCTTGTCACGGAAGGACACACCTTTTAGTTTTTGCAAGATCTACTAAGTTCCAGTTCTTGCATTGGCCTGATAATTGTGGCTAAAGTCTTTGTACCTGTAATTACCTGTAAAAGACATTTTTTTCTTTTTCATTTTGCAAATGTAACAACTTTAAAGCTCAAGGTTAAAGCTCATAACTTTATTTCATTTAGTTCCCCTTCAGAGTAAACAGCTCTTACAGACACTTAAGCTTTTATCTCATCCTCAGTCATTATCTTTTCATTTTATAATGTTAAGTTGTATAAACTTGGTATATGACAGACCATAGTATGGCTCACAACTTACTGTGTGAGATGAATAATCAGCATCAGAATTGTGATGACAGTGAGAAAACCACCCAGTGTGTCATAGTGGCGATATGGGACTGGCCTTTGGCCTGTGGAGACACTGTATCCTGGTTTTATTTATTTTATTACCAGCTGTGATGTGCCATCTCCACATAAAATGATCCATATAACCGCACTGAATCATAACATCCACTTCCATACGGACAGAAATAGAAAGCCAGATGCATTACGGCCCTCCTGTATCCAGCTGAGCCTTCAACACTTCCAGCTGAATCACCATAAACTGAGTTAAACTTCAAAAGATTTGATTCCACAGAAGCCATATGAGTTAGATTTTAACCAGATAATATGTGTTATATATTAACTTTCTGGGCAAACTGAACAAAATCCTAAACTGAACCAAAGATCAGATGAGATGAGAATAACTTTTTAAGTTAATGTCAGTCTGTCAGGAGGTTTTATGCCTCCTTGTGGCCGGAAACATTATGTTTTCAGGTTGTCTGTCCCAGTCTCGTGAAGGCATTACCTGAGGAACGCATAGAGGGAATTTCTCCAAATTTGGCGCAAACGTCCACTTTGACTCAAGGGTGAACTGATTCGATTTTGGCGGACAAAGGTTAAAGGTCACTGTAACCTCACAAACATTTCCACCAAAGTGTTTTTTAACAGCTGAAACGGCAGGTGCTCGTTAGGAAACGCCCAGCTTGGAGTGTTTGAGAGCACGTTTGGAAGCGCAGTGGTTGTTGTTTTTTTCAACTGAGAAGCTTTTGCTGCGTCCGGTTGCTATGATACGGGAATATCCGTGGAAGCAAACATGTCGGCTCGTTGTAAAGTACCTGCACTGGATGAGTGGACGGCTGAAGCGTGCAGTGAGAAAGAACAGGCCAGCTGGTCTGTGTGCGTTCATTACAGGAAACATATACAGTATATTACAGCATATCAACAGATTGCCCCTCCATTGTTGTTGTTGATCAGCACTTGTTCATGTGTGACAGTTTGTGTTCATAGTAGGCTGTTTGTCCCTCCTCCACTGTGATTGAAGTGTGACAGTGATGAGCGCAGTGTTTTACCCAAAGTTTAACATTTTTCAAGTCTGGGCGCTCTGAAACAAAAACACCCAACCAGAAGAGCGATGAGTCACTCTGTGTGGATTTTGTGCTGATCGCCTCGTCATGCTGCTGGCGTTAAGTAGCACGGCATGAATACACAGTGCTCCCATTGCAAAGCATTAAAACAATACACTGGCTACTGAAAAAGACACCTTGGTAGATACGGCCCCTAACTCACATGTTATAATAATGACAGATTTTCTACTAATTTTTAATTGGATAAAATAGTGAAGCGATGACATCTGTCAGCTGACATTGTTGTGGCTCAGGAGGTAGAGTGGGTCGAGAGAGACTTGATCCCACCTTGAAGTGCGTGTGAATGTTTCATTTTGCCTGTATCGTAGCCTCAGCCACCAATGTATGAATGCTTTAATGTAGTGTAAAAGCTCCTTGAGTGGTCAAAAGACTAGAAGTCCATTTACCATTTTATATTCAAAAGGTCAACTTTACCATGACATCATAATGTTCTGCAAAAACACTGCAAATATTTTGATAGAGTCCACTCTTAATTAACATCCCCATGCAACAGTGTAACTACCAACAGTCGCGCTGTTACATGTGCAGCTTACAGTGCTTACATTTCATCACTAACAAGGCTACAAGTCAACTCACAACCCAGCTCACTGTTATAATATGCAAAACTCATATCAAACAGGCCAATGTTCCAAAATGACAGCTGTGACCTTATCAAGAAACCAGAGGGGTACTTGAAAACATTTCTGCACTAACTAGCAAAACACTTTCACAGGCAATTCAAGCTTCAGAGAAATGTGAAATAGAAAAAAGCAATTTCCAAATGTGACTGCAGTGAGAAGTAACAACAGTCATTTACGGGCCATCGGCTGCCCTATAAAGGTTAGTACAGAACCACAACTGTTTGAGACATGCACAGTTCAACAGAGACCGACAGTCATAAAAACGCTCGAGTCGACTGACATCAACGTTTGCAGAAGCTGTCTCTTTTAAAATATTGGCTCCTCATGTGATGATGTGTTTTCTCCTCTGTTGTTCCCAGGTGAACCCTGTCTTGTAACTCCCATTTGTAATAATATGATATGCATCAAAACAATAAAAAAACAACTTTATCTGTCTCTGAAGCACAGCGTGTTTGTCACTCCAGGTGACGTACCCAGTGCGAGTCTTCTTCCTGCTGGGCGTGGAAACTCTGATTGTGACAAACGCTGCGGGAGGACTCAATGACAGCTACAATGTGGGCGACATCATGCTCATCAAGGATCACATTAACATGCCGGGTTTTGCAGGGCAGAACCCCCTTTGTGGGCACAATGATGACAGGTACAGCCCAAACACCGAGGCAGGACTCTGGAAATGAAACTTGTGCATCAAATACACCTGTCTCATTGCAATGTCCCTTTCATTTGTTTCATGTCTCTCCAGGTTTGGAGTGCGTTTCCCTTGCATGTCGGATGCGTATGACAGAGATCTGAGAGCTCTGGCCAGGCAAACAGCAGTAGAGAAGGACTGCGACAGCTTCCTGCAGGAAGGCGTTTACTGCATGCTGGCTGGACCGACATATGAGACCATTGCAGAGTGCAGAGTCCTGCAGTTGCTGGGGGCCGATGCTGTCGGTTAGTACAGCTCTTTGATGCTCATTTAAAGGGATGCTGATGTGTTGTCGGACTGCCTCTCGATAGTGCATTTACAACAGCTTACAAGGGATATTGAAAAGACTTTAAACCTTTATTTAAGACTTGGGAAATTAATTGAGGGAGACCCTCAGTTGTTCATTGCATGAAAAAAGACTTCAAAAACAATCAACAAGAAAGTAAATAACAGTTAACATAGAAATAAAATTGTACAATGCCACAAAAAATAAGAAATGAAAAGAAGTGTAAATAGCTAAAATTAAAAAAAAGGAATAAATAAAAATACAAGATAATAAACATGTAGAAGTATAATTAAAAACATGTACAATCAATTAAAACAAGATATGAATGATTGATTTGAACTGCTGTAAAGGTGGAAAAGTGTCCAAGTTTAAGTTCCTTTGCAGATTATTTCATGTATAAGATGCATTTTAAGAGAGTTAAATTTTACCTAGTTCAGCTCTGATTTGGGGATTGTGGAGCAACAAACTATTCTGCGACTAAGATATATGTGAGTTTAGAGTTAAAAGGGATAAAAATATAGGGAGAAAGCATCTGTTTCGAAGCTTTATAGATGAATAGAAATCAACGCTGATCCCACCTCGCAGCCAAATGTGGCCAGCTGACCTTTCAATAACAGTGGCTGTGGTGGGTACTGTAAGGATAACTGGTGATGAACCTTAGCATCCAGTCATCCAAATGAATTCATTATTCGCATGAGAACAGATACAACACAGTTTTGCAATAGTATGCCCCCTGAAATGGGAAGGTAAAGCGGTATGACTTTCCATGATGCAGACTTACCAAAATGTAAACAAATAGAGCTATAGCTGTGGATAGTTTTAATTCCGATTTTCATACATTTAGTGAGATTCCCCTTCAGTAACCTTACAGCAATGTTTGGCAATGCAGGATAAAGCTTGACAAGGGTTTCACAGGTGTTATTTTCATGTCATGAAGCCTGGCACCTTAAGACAAGAGACCTTTTTGGAATAGTAAATAGCTTTCTCATATAGTTTCATTGACACTTTACTCAAATCTCATCTGGACCACCTCCCACTGCATTAACAACCTCATATTTTTGAATTTCGCAATATGACCCAATGTGCTATTATTGTCCGGTATGTGCCAGTACCTCTTTAATTTTTTTTTGTCTTAGACACTTCAGACCAACCTTACATTTGGGCCATCTCCCATTATTTTCACAGCATCCATTTTTATAGTAGAAAAATCGAACAGTATGGCCTGATTGTCTCCCTCAGAATTTCCCACACATTCATTTATTTGTGGCAGACTGCCACAACCAAATCATCCTCTGCCACAAATAGATTTTTTGAGCTCCACTGTTAATTAGGAGCGCTATTGGGATGTATATGCGTTCAGCTATTTATAGCGCATTTGGGACAAAGGCATCACAGCAGAGTGTCAGGCACATTTAAAGTGAAACTTAACATTGCATTCACTTACAATCATCTGCAAACCGCTTGTCTTATCCATTGATGTGATCTGATAAGCTATGAAGGGAATTACAGATCAATTATCCACCCCATGAGTGACAAACTGCTACAGAGGAAAAAAAGGAAGTCATGGAAACTGCACTTGCTGCGCTGCATTCACAGACCTGCAAAATTTTTGGACCTTGATAATATGATTATATGATGATGATTTTAAAAATACAAAAACAACACATCAAAGACATAGAGCAAGTTGATGGGTTTATGGAGATCATACAACCACAAACCGATAAATAACTGCAAGATTTTTGACTAGAGTTTAGCGGGACGTTCATGGTTATAGCTACATTTACTATAGAAATCATCTTATGTTATCCTTATGAGCTCATATGTGCTAACTACTAATGACAGATCGGACATGAGCAACTATATTTTTTGTTGACACTAGATATCAGGCAGAAGCCAGAGACTGTGTAGTATAAAGCTGCTGGGAATTTACTTCCTCAAATTAGAAGAGAGTGTTACCTTAGAGTAGAGATACTCAGCTCTCAGCCCACAGGCCTAATCTGGCCCCCTACAGGGTGCTGGCTGGCCCCCTAACAATTTTTTAATTCAGAATAAAAGTAAATTCATTCACACTGGGAATTGTTTTTGTAATTTTTAGTATACTTAAGGTATTTATTAAACAGGCATTATTAAAAAGGCTTATTAAACAGCATCAAAACAGAGCTTGTTTGTAAATAAATAAATGAAAGTGCCAGTGGAGGATACCCAGTATCCCCCAGCTGACGTCCTAGCTAAGTCCCTGATGTCCTTACATTCCAGAAACATCTTTAAATCCTAGAAATGTCCTTAAAATAAAAAAAAAGTCCTAAAATTAAAGATATGTCCTGAAATCCTAGAAATATCCTAAAATTTTGGAAATGTCCTAAAAACCTAGAAACATCCAAAAATCCTAGAAACGACCTGAATTTGAAAAATGTCCTAAAATCCCATAAACACATATGGGGCTGCTGCGACTGGCCCCTGGTGTCCTGTCATTTTGCAAAAGTGTCCCCCAAGCAAAGTAAGTTGAGTATCACTGAGTTACAGCCTGACCGGGCAAAGCGTACTCGCGTCTTCCGGGCAGCTGCCTCCGTCTCACTCAGACTCACGCTGGGTCTGGGTCCATAGCTGCTTGTACCAGTTGCAAGACATCTTCACCAAGCTGACGGGACAACTTGACGTAGTGTAATGATTTTACCCCGGAGAGCAGCTTGAAAGCAAGGAGCGCTGACTCTGCAGCTTTGAAATTTCCTCAGCAGTACAATGAACAGACTGACAAAAAACAAACAAAAAATGACTGCCTGACTTAAGAATCTCAATCGACTGTGGTGATCCAACTGATGATTTGAATCTTCCGTTTTCAGGAGGGAGGTCCTCAGGTTCTTCTTCTTATTATTATTATTATTATCATTATTACCTTATATACTCATGATGAAGTCAGTGCACCTGAACCAAACTTCCTGTCTCTGTCCAGGTATGAGCACTGTGCCAGAGGTGGTAGTGGCTCGTCACTGCGGCCTGCGTGTCGTGGGTCTGTCCCTCATCACCAACAAGGTCGTGACAGATTATGACAGCTATGAGAAGGCAAACCACGAGGAGGTTCTGAAGACCACCGAGAGCAGAACCCAGGACCTCCAGAGGCTCGTCAGCAGCATCATCACCGAAATCTAGTATCGTCATCTGAAAGTTGCTGACAAAAAAACACACAATTAAGTCACTGATGACTAATAATAACTTTGAACAAAAGGTAAAAGTAGTTAGGTGCAGATGGTGAACTGGTCAAGTGTTTGGGTATTTTACTGGTTATCGTGTATTTTATTGGTTATCATGGTTAACTGATGCCCCTTAGCAATAAGTGGGACTTATAAATCATGACATGTGGAAACCAGGGTCAGGAAATGTTGTGAAAGTAGAATTTTCAAGTGTCTCTCAAATCTGTCGGCGACATATTGACTTTTGTTGTGTGTTTGAATCCAAATACAGAGTATTGTGGTGGCTAGTTTTGCTTACAGGATACCATTCCCTTATTTAATATGGCCACGTTCTCATATATCCCAGATCATGGATCAATAAATGTAGTAGGGTTACAGCGGTGGGTATTGTACAACCTCTACTGGTTTGTATTTCTATCCTCTAACGATGGTTCAGGGTTGTTTGGGATTTCCCTTCTACGTGTAAAGGCAGCGTACAAAAAGACAGGGACATCTCTGATGGCTGAACTTGTACTGTGTATTCAGCCCGTTCACATTCCGAAGTCGTCAAATGCTGCCGCTTTTGCAGTTCTTTGGGCGTAAGACCTCGACGCCAAAAGCCACTTTTAGTGTCTGCATGATATGCTGCTGGACAGCGTCAGCTTAGAACGCAGCCAGACAGAACCGATTGCAGACGGCCGGATGGCACCTGCCGCGGCAGTATGATATGAGCAGATGGTCATGGTCAATTGAGAGCACAGCTGGACAGACCCCGTCATGTCTGCATGATACGCCGCTGGAAGGCGTCAGGTTGAAACGCTGCCAGTAACAACATAATATAAAGGGCGCAAAGGTCCCTATGGGGCAGGTGGGATGGATAGTTATGGATCCAGCAAACGCTGGACTTTCATGCAGGAGTCTGCATGAATTTTTGACACCTTACGATGTGTCTCTTTTTCCTAATCCTAACCATCCATGCCAGCGTGTGATTTTGTTGACACTCTTGTGTTGGTTGCCATGTACTTTTGTTGCCTAAACATAACCACATGTAACGTAATCCCACCATCTGCTTTTGTTGACATCACGGTAGCGAAATCACGGGAGCAGCATCCCGGAACGTGCACAGCAGACACATACGGATACCTAGGGCGTAATATGTAGACGCGGATGTCCACTGCAGAGTGGCAATATGTGACGACTTGGGATGAGAACATGTTGTTATATTTGAGTGCATCTAAACAACATAATGAATGTAAGACAAGACTGCTCACTACTAACGACTACTTACAGACGCATCAAACATTTATACAGTATATACACACATCCTGTTCTTGTTGAAGGAGACTCGGCAACATGTTTTTTTTTTTTTTAAAAATTTACCTCATCTTTGGGTGATTGTCTATGATTAAGGCTTGTAAAGTGATACCCTCCATTATTTATGTCTACATTTGTTATATGAACACATGCTGTATGTCTTATTTGCCTTTAGAGAGAGCAGTGTATTCAACTACCACCTATGAATCCATCATCTACTAGCTTTAAGGGACAGTTAAGGGACAGGCAGTTTTCACCCCCAATGAAAAAATACATATTTGTCCTCTTACCTGTTGCACTATTCATTAGTCCAGATTGTTTTGGTAAGTGTTGGAGATATCGGCTCTAGAGATGTCTGCCTTCTCTCCAGTATACTCAAACTAGCAAGCACTCTGCTTATGGTGCACAAAGTGCCAAAACAAAAATGAAAGTAAATTGTTTCTACGTGAAATTGCTCATTACAAGGTCTGTGAATTGTCTTAAGTAACCGAGACATTGCTGTTGAGTTATTCAGAAGTATTTTTGGGCGCTTTGAGCACCACAAGAGGAGTGCCATCTAGTCCCATTATACTGGAGAGAAATTTCTGTGTCACACCAGAAAGATCTAGACCAATGAATGGCAGGTAAGAGATTTTTTATATTTATTTTGGGTAAACTGTCCCTTTAATATGTATTCAGATGACACTGTGCACTTTTGCACTGGCCTTGATCTGTTGGTGCAGGGGTTGATGAAACAGCACATTTTTTTTCTCCAGCAGTGTCTTAGAAAATAATCCACATAATAAGAGTTGCTTATTAGAGGGAATATAGAAAAATTATTGTGAGTATTGGGACCAGCTGGCACCTAGCTTATTTTGTGATTGCCTGTTATTAGCAATGTAAAATAAATTCTTATTTTATCTATAAATCAAAGTGGATATATTTACACACCACTGTGAAATTAAGAGTTTATTTTTTAAATAGAAGAATCACTTATTTTAACTATCTAATTTATTTATTGATTTAAAAAAAAATGACAACATGGAAATGACGTGTCAATCCGAATCCTTTTTTTGACACATTGATTAAGTTTTAGCTGAATCAGTGTGTGAAAAGCCTGCCCACAATGTAAGCACAATATAATCTGAAAGAAATGCACAAAATCAAAGGCTAATGTGGTGAAGCAGAAGTGATGTATGAGGGTTTTTCTGGTGTGGATTGCATTTGGATGCATTTTATTTGTACACCAAGAGACCACGGCACTGTAATATCAGAGAGGGCCATTAGACCTCGGCCTGCACTTTTCAATCTGGAACCTCCTGCCAGCTCCTCTTGACCATCTCATTCATTAAAGCTGCAAAGGCCGGAGAAACCCTACATCAGCAGTCCACCTCTTAGACCATTTGTATCAGGCTTTACATCAAGATGCTAATGGAAGTCTTAAAGGGGAATTCCACGAGTGAAGCCTGCCATCATGGAAATGTAAAATCTGGATCTGCTCCATACATCATAAACGGGGATATTAACATGCAATTAATTCATTTTAAAGACCACTACTTTCCTGTATGGGCATTACTCTAAACTTTGCATTTTTGCTTCCTTCTTAGGAACTGTTCATTATTTATGAGGTGTGAGGGGGTGGTGCAAAACAGGGGAAGCATGTCAAGTATTTTTGTTGGCACTGGGGAAGGACGTGTAACTTTAAATGGTTGTATTTTGTATTTATTTTAACCCTTTGAAACCTGGATGGGCTCAATTCTTTAGTAAATTAGTAAAGTATTAAAACCTTTGCAAATAGGTGTTAATTCTCTTCATGAATATGGGAAAAGAGCAAATTACAAGAAACTGGTAAAAGGTTACAAGAAATTAACCTGATAATGTTAAAAAAAGAAGAGAGAGACTATATTTATGGTTATTAGAATTATATATTCAAAATGTGTTACACCATGTATAATATTTTTAGATTTATTAATTTTTTTCCAGGTAATTTCCTTGTTTGTTTTTGTATTTGCTTTCATTTTTTGCTAATTATGAGGTATTTTTCATGTATCTTTGTACTAATTTGTAGCAAATTTTTGGGTCATTTCTAAAGTTGCTCATTGTCTTCCCACAATGTTTTTGAAAGCAATTAAGCAGATTTGCTCAAGTTTCAAAAGTTTCAAATACACTCTAAACCTCAGTCCGTCTGGCAGGTCTGAAAGATATGTTCTCTTGAAAAATTCCCCAAATTACACCATAAATCACTGTCACCAAATTTTCAAATTTCCGATGGGTCTACAACACATCATTTTTTGATTTTTTGATTGATTTTAGATCTGAAAATAAGTTGTTTGTTTTGGCCATTGCTGTCACCCCCTGTATGCTTGTTGCATTGACTCCAATATTGATGTAAATGTGAAAATGATGGTCATTTAAGGTGGAGAAAGCATCGTGCATTTTCCCCTTGTCACTCAGGGAGGCTCAAAAAAATATTTGTACCTTCGGGGAGGGCCAAGATAAAAAATAAAAGAAAAAACATATCAGCTACCTTACGCCTCTGATAAATAATTTACAGTCCCTTCGTCTTCTGTTGTCCGGTTTGTGAAGTTCTCCACACATTTGTATTTACTAAATTTGCTCATTTATATATATTGTGTGCTCAGCTGAATCATATAATATACTGTATAATTCATATACAAGCTAAATCTACTATGTCTCTATTGACTTACCAGATATTGCTGCTGTCAAATAAAACCTGCAGATGACATTCAGGTGTTTTCTGTCATGGTTGAGTGCGTGTGTGCATGTGTGTGTGTGTGTGTGTGTGTGTGTGTGTGTGTGTGTGCGTGCGTGCGTGCGTGCGTGCGTGCGTGCGTGCGTGCGTGCGTGCGTGCGTGCGTGCGTGCGTGTGTGTGGGCGTGCACGCGCTGAGGGGTTATGTCCCCAGAAACAATCAATATGGCTGTTTTCAAGGAGAAAAAGAGTTTCTTCCAGCGATAATGATGATGGGTGAACAGCAGGGAGATAAAGAAGGGACACACACACCAACACATCCGCTCTTTATATCCTGAGCTTCTCTTCCTCGATCCTTCACTTTAAGCACACCTCAAACAGATGAAGACGCCATGAGATTGAGATGAAGTGGAAATGGCTGTTGCGTGCCGCACGCCTTTCTGTTACATAATTCATCTACATACAGCCCACTGTGGAGCTGAAATATTAATACAAATGAACCGGGCAGGCCGACAACACAAACACAACACCTTTACTGGGGTGGATTGTATTTGCACACAAATGCCTCACAACTGAGCCTCGACAAGTGAGACGTCTACAAAGATATGCATGTAGAATGCAAATAGCAGGCGCTCTGTTTTGAATGGAGGGAAGTGGCAGACCAGAGACAGAGAAAGACAGACGACAGGAGGGACTACAGAGAATAAGAGAGGAGAATGAAGTGTGTTTGAGTCCCCGCAGGCTGGCGACAGGCCTCATCTGTAATGTAATGTTGATCTATCTATTGTCGCCATGCCAACTGAGCCCAGAGCCCGCTATTGATTATTATAAGGTGAAAAGAGAAGCTGAGGAAATAGAGCAGGACAGCTCTGCTGAGTTTACAGTCTTAAACACTATCTAACACACACACACACACACACACACACACACACACACACACACAAGCTCCTCTTATGCACTGTCATGTACCTGAGCCCACACAGGTTATGAGACAGCACAGCTCCTGTTAGTGAATGTGACTTTTACAAGCATAAGAAATAGCGTCGTTGAGGGAACGTCTCCGCTGACTTTCACACGCCGCCTCCAAATGGGAGTCGGCTGCCAGCAGTGTGTCAGCACTGTACTGAAACAGCATGCAGAGTGGATCTGGAAAATTACTGCTCCACCTCTGAGGAGACGTGACAGGTCAAGTTCAACGAGGCATCTATATGCATGATGGTGCCAACTTGGTTTGTCTTGATCATCTTAATTATTTGCCTACTCTGCCTCAGCTTCAGTTGGGGTAACCTTGATTTATAGCCCTAAATGCACAGCGCACTGCCAGTGCTGGGCAGAGAGATAAGCTTTCTGTTAGAGTTTAGATTACAGAAACATCATATGAATTAGTGAAATTTGGAGGAATTCTGGAGAGAGCAACGCTATCTGCGTCCCCCAAGGCCCCAGGAAGTGCGCCAGGCTCTGATGCAAATTTTAAATATGGCCAAAAGTGGAATTACACTGTCTGAGTCCATCACGTAATGTCCACGGGCCCAGAAAGACTTTTTCCCATTGACTAACTTTGAGAAATAGACGTCTGTAAATCAGTGGATAATTTTTTGCGAGTGCCGAACCCCCGCATGAAACGACTCATTTCACTATTTAGATTTAAGCCATCAGTTCAATAACATTTGGAAAGTCTAAGACAGCCGCAAGATAACATTTTTTTTAGACTAACATTTAAGCTAGCAAAAAGCTAAACCGAAAGTCAGTCGCTCTGCAGGCGGAGGTTACCCGCTCGGCCGCTGTAGTTCTCTTGTGCGTAAGCCTTATGGCTGAGGATCCAGGTACTTTCATAACGCAGAAATATAGCTTTTTTTTGCTTCATGCATTACTGAGCATCTCTCATAGGAATGAATGGGGCTCCTCCTCCATGCTGTATCCAGATCTTTTAAATACATCTATGGTTTCCCCCTGCTCCCAGCCTTTATGCTAAGCTAGGCTAATTTTCTCCTGGTGCCAGCTCCATACTTAAAATACATGTTAACATGTTAGTCTGAAAGTTGGACCAACACACCTAGATGCTCACGTGGGGGTCAGTTTCTCTTTAATGTATATGCCTAAAATGGCCTATCGTCTTTGTGCCGTGCTTTGACCCAGAAGTCAAACTGCATAAATTCAGTCTGCTTCATTTTTCTGTATCAAAAATGACTGAAGTGAGATGAAAATCATATTAGGCTATAAAGAGACAAAGTTTTCCTTTTGGGGCATCATCTGTGTAACAGTTAAAAAGCCTTACATTAAGTTGTATTTCCAGTTAACATTTGATAATTTCAGTATATATTTTTTTCAACTTAAATATTCTGACGAGTATTTGTGAATTTTATCTAAGTGAGTTATTTTCATTTGCTTTTATTTCTATTTTCCGGTAGAAATGATCATTTTTGCATTTCATGACTTAGGTACCTCCTGGCTTCCCGTAGCTCCTCCCCTCAGTTCCTCACAGTGCTGCTCTGCATTTCTGAAGGTAAGTTATGTGGGAAAACGCCCCTGCGTTATTTGATTATTTATGTTGAAAACAGTCATTTAAGTTGTAAAATATTGGTCTACGTTGTTAACTGTAGTAAATATGACGTTACCCTGCGGTTTTGTGCTGTTCTGGACTGTTAAAAGAATCTCTGCACATCTGAATTTGTGACAGGTTTGTCGGAGTAGGGTGCAAAGAAACAAACAAAGACAAAAACGTTGTTTTATTCATTCACTTAAAATATCCGCAGTAAGTGTGACAGTCTGCAGGAGTTTTTGCTCTTGTTTTGGACAGTAAAATATGAGTTTTTGTGTAACTTTCTGAGAGGCACCTGGCTGCAGACACAGGTCTGCAAGCGCATGCACAATTGGCATCTCTGCAGGAGCATGCGCAAGAGTCTCAGTTGGCAGGATTTTTTTTAAAAATAAACTTTATTGACCGTTAATATCAAACTGTAAAAAAATGCACATCATGGTTCTGTTCACTTCATTCACATACACTGACCTGTGCCAAGGCAGCAATCAAACAAATTAAGATATGTAGCAAGTTGATAAGTAGATAGTAAATCACAATACAAACAATAGAAAAAAAAAAACCATTGTAAAACACAAGTGGTCATTCAGGAATTGGGGCACATAGATGATTATACAGATTATACAGGGCTTTTTTCCTTTTCCCAATATTTCAATGATCTTTTAAATAGTTTAATCTCAAGCAGGAAAACAATAAATATGGGAGAGGTCTTAAGAAAACAACATTTGTGAATAAAAAATCAAGATACCAAGAGAATTATGATTTCCAATTCCTTTCATTTAAAGACCAAGTGTGATTTTCTGCTAAGTGCTGAGACCTCTTGTGAGCACACACTAACGGAGGTCTGTGTTTGCAGCTGAGGAGATTTTTCACTTTATTCATATGTAAAATCTGCTGTTTAGGAGCTAAGGTGCAGAAAGTGAGACCAGGAGGAAACTGATCTGCCATATTTGTCTTCTGCGGGTATGTTATTTATTAAAGTTGTTTTTTAAATATGCTGTTTTCATGGTTTTATGATGAAGTGTTAATGCATTTCATTGTAAATTTAAGGTTTTTTAGATCATTTCGGTAGCACTTAATTTGTATATCTAGTAACGTTACATATTTAAATGTAATTTTATTACATTTTTATGCTAATGTATGTTATGTTTTATGTTAATGTAAATGTGACCTCACACAGTATTGCTGAGGGAGCTGAGGTGCATAAAGTGAGACCAGGCAGCAATTTATATATCATTATTGTCTTCTGCAGACTGAATGAAATGCTGGAAACCAGTCCCTGTGTTGGCCTGTATGGCCTGACCTCATCCGTTATGTTTGCAGCTGAAAAAAAGGTAATAAGTCATTATATACTGTATCACAATACTCAACATAATGCAACATGTTTAAAATCACATTAATATTGTATTCTGACTCAAGTATCGTGATAATATTGGTTATTCCCACCCGTATCAATCAATAGTCTAATGATTAAACGCACCCACAGCTCTTATCACCTCGGAGTCAACTGAAAAATATTAATATTCTTCATGTGTGAAAAGACGTCTCTTAGCAGGAAAAGGCTTCTAGGGGTACTTGCCCTCCTGCTCATTACAGTCTTATTACCTCGCCCTGGATATGATCACCTCATGCAGTAAATGAGTTGAAGAAATATATATGAGTACATTTTTTTTCATCCTCATTCCCCTAATAGGATCTGTGGCTTCGCCTGCCCCTCTGCACAGCAGACTGGTCATTAATGAAAAAAGTTCTTTTTGCCTTTTTTTCCCCAGAATTTACATTTATTATGTGGGCTAATCACTGCTGGCTGGAGGCAGTGTGGGAAATGTGATTAGTGTGTGAGTTCTAATTAAGACTGTGAAGCCTCTCACACACACACACACACTGGCAGACAGGCTCGAGGAGCTGCACGCTTAGATACACACACAGATGTACACAGGAACACACTCACACACACAAACACACGCATGCATAGAGAAGTATGGGAATTCGCATGCATGCACGTGCACTGGATTGAACACAAACACGGGATCTACTGTAAAGCATGACGATGCAACAACAAAAGAATCTGCTCACTATCTGCATCTCTCTCTCCTTTACTCTCTCTCTCTCTCTCTCTCTCTCTCTCACACACACACACACACACACACACACACACACATACACATACACATATACATCAGTCTGTCCACTGCAGTGCCCAGTCCTATCACACAACCACATCAAACTTTAAAGCGCGCGCACACACACACACACACACACACACACACACACACTCACACTCACACTCACACACACAGAGAGAGAGAGGCGCTGACTCAGATGGATGTGTGTCGGTGGCAGTGCGCCCCAAGCGGCGGTGCAGCGGCGCTACGGCTCCTGCGCCGGGGTTAAAAAGCGGCGGGCGGCGTGCCGGGGCCACAGTGTGGGGTGCGTTTGAACACGAGGCACAGAAAAGTTAGCGGATTTGTTTCTGGCGTCTGACCTGCAGCAGCAGCAGCATCCGTCGAGAGCATCATGGCAAATAAAGCACAGCAGCCTCCTCACCTGCACCTGGCCGAGGTCACCGCATCCCAGTTCCTCGACATTTGGAAACATTTCGACGCTGACGGTAGGTCACTTTCTAAAAAAGTTATTGCAAAGAAAGATTACTGAAAGATATGTGACTGCTGTAAATTGCAGCCCATGAAGAAGAAATGCGGGCAAATGCACAAAAAAGACTGAAATTAATCCTCCTTTAAAAGCGTCATGAAGCTGAAAATAACCGACCAGTACACCACAACAAAAGTTTATTTTTGTGTTTTATTTTTCGTGTATTAAGGTGACTTTTTTAAAAAAAACAACAAAAAAACATAATATAAAATGGGTTCTGGAGGCTGAATTATGGGGACAGTTTGGTATTTATTTAGTGATAATTAATTAATCCCCCAACAAAAGCGAATTACAGACAATAACGCCACAGTTTGTTTGTTTTTTTTTGTCGGATAAAAAAGCGACTTTTTAAGAAGCCATAATGTAATATGGGATTCTATAACATCAATTTTGGGGACGATTTTGTATTAACTTCATGCTAATATTCTTTACTTGAAGTTTGATAGATTAATGGGAGTGTGAGCTGATTGCAGACATACCGAATTGCTGCAACCCTTAAAAAAAGTTCGACCTTTCGAAAATTAATTATTGATGCGGACCTCTCCCCGCACCACCTGGTGATTGAAATGCACAGGCAGATGCATTATTTCCCATGAGAAACCTTTCAATCAAATAATAAATAAAATGATTTTTAAAAAACCCAATGTTTTAAATTAATTATTTAAAAAAATGATTTTTATTAAAAGAAACCCAAACAATTGTTAGAATTATCTGAAAAAGGCAAGTGAATCAAAGTTCAAATGCATTAGTACAGCCTTTTTTCTTCCCTCTATTCATTTTTATGAGCTCCAAGAGAACAATGCATGACTCTGACATTGTAGTTTTCCAGTAATTAATTGATTTAAACATGTTATTTTGCAATCAATTCACCATTTCATTGAGTTCATTTCATTCAGTGGGTTAACCTATTGACAGTTTGGTTGTTCCCTATAAGTGATTGGCTCTGCCTAATGCTCCTTGTATTTATATCCATTATCAATCAAACATTGGCTTATCTCATTCATCGATAAGTGCAGTCTGTCAGGTGGTGACGTGCCGTATGCAGTGGAAGAATCACAGTGTGAAAATGGATTTGATGAAATTGTCCCATCTACTAATTTATTCAGTGACCTCCTCCTCCCCGCTGCACACGCCCCGTTTCTTCAGTCTCAATCTGGATCAGTGTCTCTCTCCGTCTTGCGTCGGTGCTGTTTGCCTCCGTGCAGATTTGTCAGTTTAGTCTTTCTGCAAATATCTCTGTATGCATGTGTCAGTGTTGCAGTGTGACAGCATGACACGGGACAAATTCCTCCTCTGTGAAACAAATTGCCAGTGAAAGCCTCGTGGAAATCCTCTTCAGTGGATTGAGGACATTTTGATAAAAAGTGCTGATGAAACTCTTCTGAGAAGCGAAAAAGTCCTCAGTGATCAATCTGAAAAGTATAGGCCTTTTTTTTGATGTTGGACATATGAGACTGATTCCCAGCTGTCGTTATCAGACAGTCCTCGCTCTTGCTCGTTTAGTCACCTTTCTTGAGGTGTTCAAATACACCTGCAATCAAGGCGAGTGTGTTACACCTATTTTGTTTTACACACATCCTCCCGGGTATTCATTGTTAATGCAATCTGTTTTGATGCTTGCACGCATGCAGAAATGTATTCCACGGGGAAATCAGGGCACAATGAGGAGATGCATGATGTGGAGGGGCTCAGGAGCTGAGCTTCTCTATATGAGCCAACGCGCAGACGAAGTATAGTTTTTACTCCTTAGGATATCATTCCTACCACCCAGGTGTTTAAGTCCTGCTGCTGCTTTACATATCGTGCTTTTCAATGAGCCACTTTGCAAATCAAATACAGCCAGAGTGCATCAACAGATTTGGCTACAGTGTTTGATTTCTACACTCATTACTGGGAGTGTCTTCCAGCTCGCGAGAAAGAAAAAGGAGAGCTAATTTGTTTGCTCAGATTGAGTAAACATCTCTTGAGTTGCAGATAAAAATACACAGGAGGCGATGCACCCACAGATGATGAAACCACATATTCCCCTGTTGGTCCCGGATCAAGTCTCATCTGGATTGCGACTCTCGCAGCTCCTCCGCTCTGCGTCCCTCTCATCTTTCTCTGCCGTCTCTTGTCAGGCCTTCTCGATTCAATCACTTCAAAGCTGAGAGAGGAAACAACTGCAGTTCCTTTTTGCTAATTATAGAGCATTTGCTGTCAATTATTTTTATTAACCTGGATATGGAAATTCAGGAGGCAAAACCGGCTTCCTGAAGTGACCCCGCTGTGATCTCAACACAAAATATTTGAATAGACAGGGCTGCACTCTCTTTTGAAAGGCAAATGCACTTTATATAGGCTTTAAATATGCACTTAGTTGGCACAGCTGCCCACTTTGAGAGTTTTCCTGTGTTGGGGTTGAATTTTAGAATCAGAATCAGAGGAGTTGAAGCGTCTTTACCAGCGTCTCCCGGGAATGTAATGACGCAGTATCCAAAAAGAGTGTGTATTTGGGCCAAAAGTGGTTTTGGAAACCTTTTATCTTGCTGGTTGGTGCAAGCTTTAAGTGCTTGTGCAAAGAGACCCAAAGTATATGTAAGCAAGTTGGTAGGAGCGCCCTCATTACGGCATATAAAACGAGTTATTTGACATTTAAATTGAATGATGTGGAAGTGAGTTGAAGTCAGCCATAAAATGTATCTGCTGGCAGTGACTTTTTTTTCCTGCACATTAATGTTGACATTGACTTTCAGAGTATTTCAGTGTTCACTTGATGGTTTCAGGGCAGTTTACTGAAACATTAACACACTATAATTAGGCTGCAGTACATATAACATAGGGTACTTAAAGCATGTTGTTGTGGCTCAAAGGTTGATTAGAACAGAATGCACTTAGGGACTGTATGTAATTTATAAGTGGGGGATGGGGGGGTGGTGCAAAACAGGGGAGGCACTTCAAATAATTTTTTAAGCGTCAAGGTTATGAGTTTTGATTTTGCTTACGAAAGGGACATTCAGCTTAATTTGGCTGTATTTTGTATCAATTTTAAATACCCTGGGAAACCTAAAACCACAAGTGGGTTTGAAAAGCACCATTTCTTTAGAAATCTCCAAAATTACACAAAGTGTCATAGCTAGAAACTTTGAAATATAGTTATTTATGCTAGAGCACATTTTCCCATAGTCACTCAAGGACGCTGAAAAGGAAGAAAAAGTTTCTACCTTTGGGGAAGGTCGAGATGTAAAAAAAAAAAAAAAAAAAGAAAAAAAGTCACCCCTAGCCAACTCCCTACTCTGATTAGTAAAGTTCATTCCCATTTTATTATTATTTTTTTAAGCAATGATGAGGGATTTTATATTTTTTGTTTTTATTTTGGGGTTTTTTGTTCTAGGGAAGAGACATACAGCTTTTAGTGGCTGTATATTGTATTTATTTTAAATAGCCTCTGAACCCCCCAAAATCGACCAGCGAGTTTGAAAAGTGCTTCCTTAAAAACTGCCAAAATCACATCATTTATTACAGCCATAAACTGTGAAATAAGGTTATTTATGGTTGAGGAAGGGTCACTCAGGAAGGGTCAAGGAACAATATTTGTAGGTCCGGGAGGATAGATATCAAGATATTAAAAACAAACAAACAAACAAAAATAAATAAATAAAATAAAATAAAAAGACGTCACCCCACAGCCACCCCCTACTCTGATAAATAAAGTACAGTCCCTGTTTTTTAAGCACTGGGAAGAGACTTGTGTTTTGTTTGTTTTTTTTAAGCTGAGGTGAGGGACATACAACTGAAAGTGGTCGTATATTGTATTTATTTTAAATAATCTCTGAGCCTGAAAACCCACCGGCTGATTTTAAAGGCATGTTTTTTGGTATGTAATGAAATTGTTAAAGTAATCTTCTGTGGATAACTGTCCACAAAATGTCACATCAGGGTAAATCTCATTACTGTAGCTGTTGACGTAACATAGCTCAAATTTGCGTCGATGTGTGATGTTTTTGTTAACCATCACATACGTGTTTTCATTTTCTCCCTGTGTTTAGTCTTTACTTGTCTGACAGCTAGCTGAAGTTATATTTGAATAGAGTTTGAATCAGTTATGTTTGAAAAATTATGGGCAAGTGGGAAAAGAAAAAAGTGTCATTGGTCCTTGAAAAATTTTGGAGAAGTCTTGAATTTTCATCCATGGAAATATGTGGGGAAAAAAAAGTTACACCCCAGCCACCCCCCTCCTCTGATAAATAAAGAACAGTCCCTGATTCTATATCTGCAGAAGCCCAGAACAAACAGATGCTCCCTTATGCATAAAAATAATGGGGTGTATGAATCTATTGCCACATTTTTTGAAGGTATGACAGCCGCTCCAGCAAAATGTATTCGTAAATCTATTTTTATTGTCATTTTATGTCATTCGCCTTGTAGTCAATCACGTCTTACTGTGTTTAATTATCAAGCAGGCCATTTCTCTCCAGAGTGCTAAATGTCAATAAGACCCACAGGAGGGAGGCTCGATAGCAGCGAGGCATTTTACTGTCCCATTTATTGAAACAGCAGAGCTTGTATTCATGAGTTTCGATAACATCACTAAGGAACGTGCGCGTGCCCACACACGCACAAAACATTTCCATGGATAGAACAAAGACGCTAAGATGTTGGCTGGATAGGGAGAGGGAGTTAGATGGAAGATGACAGAAAGAGATGGGCGAGTTAGAGGGAGAGGGGAGGAAGTGGATGGCATAATAATCTTTGTTAGAGTTTAATGAGGCAGCTCTGCCTTCCAGGGTTTTATTGAAGCAGCTAGTCACATCGTTTGGAGCCATCTGTCCAGCTATTCAGCGTGCTTGTTGATAGAATATTGGCACGCGTTCACAGACTACCTGGGTGAAGCGGGCGTACTCGATCGTCTTCTGAATGGGTACTGTCAGGGCAGCAGGGCACCAGAGGTGAGGATGAAATAATATAAGGAGGAAATCAACTTGAGCTAAGTTTGACATGACAGAATCCCATCTTAGGAGCACATTTGACAAAAGTGACTTTTAGTCTGTCAAATTGATCGACAGCATTCAGTAAAACAAAACATCTTAAAGAGTTCACTCAAAAATGAAAATTCAGTCATTATCTACTCACCCTCATGCTAATGGAAAGTCGTTTAGTTTTATAGTCCACAAAACACTCCCGGAGGTTCATGGGGAAAAGGTGTTGCAATCATCTCCCAAACAATTGAAGAAAATGGTGACCAGAATTCAAACGTTAAAAAAATTACATAATAAAACCACAAAATGTCTCCATACTGTGTCCTGTAGCCCCAATGTGCCAAGTTGTTTTGAAAAATGTCACTAGCATCATGTTTTTAGCCTTGTTGTAGCCCTAGTGTGCCACCGAAAGCTCGTGGTATCTGCATGCCAGTGTTTACATACTACCTGGAAGTCTTCCCCACACACAGCGGTTTTAAATCTTCTATTTTGTTGTTGCTGCTAACTCCACAAGGCTCTCTCTTTGTGTGTGCGGGAGGCTTCTATGTAGCATGTAAACACTAGTGTGCAGATACCATGAGCTCTGCTTCTGCAGGCTACAACAAGGCTACAAACATGATGCTAGTGACATTTTTCAAAACAAGTTGGCATGTTGGGGCTTCAGGAAACTTGGACTACTTTAGACGAGCAGTATGGAGACATCCTATGGTTTTATTATGTATTTTTTATATGTGTTAATCCTGGTCACCATTTTGCCTTTTCCCCGCAAACCTCCAGCAGTGTTTTGTGGACTACAAAACTAGAGTAGATAATGACTTAATTTTCATTTGGGTTGAACTATCCCTTTAAAACATCAGCTGAGCTTTACTTCCTCATGACAAAATATCATGGCTTTCACAAGCCTAAATGATCCTAAAAGACAGAGAAATTGTCTCAGTACACTGTTATTGATATTGATTTGTGCCATTTGCCTAACTCCCCGCTGAAGGCAGTATTGATCTCCGTGGAATAAAAGAAGCTGCCGATGGATCATCACCTTCAAAATCCCAGAAAAACAATCTTCCATATATAGCTTCTCCTTGCATACAACCCTGTGAACACAGTCTTTGAGGAGTGATCAGTTTGCATCATGTCAGTCAATAGTCTGATCTATTGAGCCAGAGGGGAAGGAAGAGAGTTACTGGTAAAAGGCTCATGTTTGAATCAATACCCAGAGCTAAACCGAGCCACGCAGGGATCTGTTTGACACCGTGACACTGTCACCACATATGTGCTGATGGGTTTTTTTTTGCATGTCAGCAATACTGGAAAACCTCTTTGTGGCGTGTAGCGATGACATATGTTTATGGTCTGTCTGTCTCCTAGGTAATGGCTACATCGAGGGGAAGGAGTTGGAGAACTTCTTCAGGGAGTTGGAGATGGCCCGGAGAGGAGCAGGAGTGGTGAGTTCAAGGACTAGAGATTAAACATGGATTAACACATGCTGACCTCGCAGGTTTCACTTGTGCTGAGAATAAAATGTTTTCTAGGACCCTTCAAACCCCACATTCAGAGAAAAGATGAAGGAGTTCATGCAGAAGTTTGACAAGAATAAAGATGGAAGAATTGAGATGTCTGAGGTAAGGCCTTGGTGCTTTTTTGAAAAAAATTATTAAGCCTGGTAATCTCATTGAAGGAGTAGATTGACATTTGGGCATTTAGCTCATTTGCCTTCTTGCCCAAAAAATCAAAGGCAAAGATTGATACCACTCTTTTTTATTGGTTTGATTTCTTTTTCTCTTTAAAAAAGAAAAAAAAAACCTAATGGGAAAAAAAGAAAAAACAACTTGACAAGAAATTTCCCGCAAACTGCAAAACACTTGAACAAACATCAGGGTGACGAAAACTTCCTTCAGTGACAGAAACCATCTTTGGGAAAAATGTATTTTGGTGTGTGCTTTGAGTTTGGTCTTGTCCCATTCACTAACATGGAAGGTGCAGGCTTTATGACCTGTACTGCAGCCAGACACCAGGGGGCGATTGAAATCGAAAAGTTACACTTTAGAGGAACTGTCATGTTATCCATCTTTATATATAATCTATGGTACTACTATGTAGCCACAGCCAGCAGCCAGCTGTCTCAGTTCGGTATAAAGACTGGAGACAGGGGAAACTGCCTGTCTGCTTTCTATTAAGGGTGAGAAAAAGTTGTAAAAAGGAAAAACTGAGAAAATTCACAGAGCCAGAGGAATACAGTACAAGTGAGAGGCTTCAGAGTCTTTGGTCAATACTCCGATCGATTGCATAAATACAGTCTTTATGAGTGCCATTTTTGGATATTGCTTTCATTTTCGGAGTGCCATTTGAAAGAGATGCAAGAAGGAGGACCTCTGCAATATCAATAATTCACCAGCAGCATGGAAATTCTGCCAATAGGTTTTAGGCTCAGTCGTGGGGTAAAAATCATCTTCGTTCAAACCAAAAACATGATTTAAGAAAAGAAAATCTAACTTGGGCGTAACCCGGCTTCTGAGGTTATGGCTCTCAATTATTTATGTATGAGTTGCCCATTTGAGGGTTTGCAGACAAAAAGCTCCCCCAGTCTCCATCATCTCCCGACATACCAGCCCAACCATCTTTTGTTCTCACCACTCCCCTTTTCCTGTCATTTCTCTCTCCAGCTGGCCCAGATTCTCCCGACTGAAGAGAACTTCCTGCTCTGCTTCAGACAGTTTGTCAGCTCCAGCGCTGAGTTTATGGCGGTAAGAGAGTGTTTCTCAATGTGTGTGTCGATGGGCTGGTATATATAATTATTTATGCAAAGCTGATGTCTCCCTCCTGCTGAACTCTGTCATTTGATCAGTTCTTTGTGATACTTTTCGTACAAAGGCTTCTTGTTTGCTAAGAAAGGCCATTAGTCAAGACACACTTACTCTAACCAACCATACATTATAGACCAGAGTCGGTCAACCGTGGAGGGGAGACAGCCTGCATGTTCTCATTCCTGCCTACTAGCTAATTTCACGGATTAATTCCCTGTCTATGGTTGAAGGTGAACTAATTAGTGAAATAAACTAGAGTAGTGTGGAAAGAAAAACGCAGACTCTCTGCCTCCATTGCACACGGCTGCCCGTTTCTGCCTTTGAGATCTAGCAGTTGGATCACAATCGGAGCAGCCACACCTGGCTCATCATAAACATCGGCTGTAGAAAAAAAAATCAAGGCTAAGTGAGCAGGGAGAGGTCTTTAAAAGACAGCTGTGGTATAAATCCCTTTAGCAGAGATAAAAGGAGCTTTGAATAGTTTGAAATGTCTCCTTCATTTAGCGTTTTGATCACTCAGTACATTTACATGATGTAGACTTTACATGATGAGGACATGATGAGGACTAATACTCCTAGATAATGCAGTCAGGGGTCGATTTATTCTCTAATGTGTATTTCTCAGTTGGACCTGAACTGGCTTTGGCTGGAATTATACTTGCTTTTATTAACTGTCCCGGTTGGCTTGATTTAGGACCTTACGTACCACCGATGTCGCCACTGTGGCCTTTTCTGCCTTGATCTTAGCATTAACATAACAGTAACCTCCTCGAGCGTCGTCATGTCTGTTGTTTATATCCCCCTCATCCGTTAGTTGTATACAGCCCTCTGCTGACATGTCGCGTATAGGCAAGTATATATACCCAAGCACTTGTGATGCAGCTGGACGCGTGTACTCAAAAACAGGTTAAACAGCAAGTATATCTCCGGCCTTAGGCAAGTCGAACAGCATAAATTTGTAGAAGAAAGCAGGGAAAAACACAAGAAGGGAAGAAAACAAAATAAGGCATCAACAAAAAGTAGTAGAGTAAATACCAAATGTACAGAGCGGAAAAATCCATGTTTTCACCGTTCAACATGCACCCCATGCCACTTTCTAACTTCTTTGGTATGTGATGTAACAGTTCAACCAGATGATCCCATAGCAACCAGCTAAAAAGGGTCATAACGCCACCTACTGTTGTGAAGACAGACAGAATTTTGTCGATAAATTGATTCTCCCCTGGTGCTCGCATACTTGGACAAGGACACAAGTCTAATTAAATGGCCTAATCGAGCTATAACCGTAGCTCGACTTAACTGTGCATGTAAACGCACTGAATGTAAACCCTCCTGTTCTTTGTTGTTTCAGCTGCAAAACAAAGGTCTGACTTAAAAGGAGGAAAGAATTAATGTAGTGAACATTAGTGCTAATGTTTTATGCTCAGTACCTGGGCAGTGTTAATTACTTAGGCTGTAAATGGTTCTCCAAAGATGCATGGGAATGTCTCCGCTGCTGGTCTACGCAGAGAAGTTATGGGTTGTTATGGGTGCAGAGAGGCTGATACTCACAACTCCCAAATCCCAATGCTCAGCGTGGACCTGAACATCAATCGTGATTGATTCAGTTCCTGTCAGGAGATGGGTTCGAAGCAGAAAAGAACAAAAGACAAGGACGCTCCATCCTTAAAATCTGTACAAGTGGAAAATAAACAGCTGCATGAATGACCCTGAGGCACGTTTGGCTGGAGAGGAGGTGAAATCACTTTTGGTGCATCTCTCAGTGGCATTGCTTGAAGATATCTTGATAGATGCTGAATAACACTGGTGAATGTAAAGTGCCTTAGTGTCATGAGATGTGGAGCAGGTGGACCCAAACGCAGGAGAGGACCGGCACCAGGAACTCAATAGATCACTTTATATTTCAAGGGGACAGCAACTGAACATCACACAACAAAATCAAGGACAAACCGAACTGAAAACCAGGACTTAAAATACAAAGTAGACTAATGAGGGTTGAAGTGCAGGTGGAGAAAAAGGACAGAGAGGAATAAGGTGATGAGGCAGAAGAACAGGCAGCGAGCTGATTGGCTGTTAGCGAGTGAGGAGCAGAAAGGACTAACGAGATGCAGGACAGGTGTTCAGATGGTTAATGAGGAAAAGACAGCACAGGGACACAAAAGAGAAAAACACAGTAAACTAAAAAGAGAGACACACTAGCTAATGAAGGCAACTTAGTCCAGTCTTCCCAAAAGTATGACAGCACCAGGACACAGCAGAATGTCACTGGGTTTCCATCAACCCTCAAATTTAAATTCTATTATATAAAATACGCTTAATGCAAACACGTCAATTTCCAAAAAACTCCCATTTAATGCAAAAAAGTTTTCAACCTTGCATGAGGTGGTATTTCAGGCGATTTAGAAAAAGTCATATTCAGCAAAACTGCCATGGAAATCGTTTTTTGGCTTTTATAGGTCACTTGACGCTATAGCTATGCACTTGTCAGTAGGAACCGGCTCCCTTTGGCGTGCTGCAGCAGGCGCTACAAGAGCTGACATCACAATCATCCGGAAGATTTGAATCCACAGTTCCTCTGTGACATCGTGGACTATCAGCTCCCAGAAATCCCTCATACGTGGCCGCTCTCACGTATAAGCTGCGTGTCTTTCCATTATCGCTCGCTAGTGACGGCTAGTGCACTGACTGCAATAGAAATAAACCTGCTAATGTTTTGAACATCCATCGCCATGCTTCTTCGAATGTTATCGCGAGGGGAGACGTCACATAACATCGCTCGGTGGAGTCTTTTCGCAATTTTATTTTATTGACATTTCAAAAAATATTGTTTAAGTTTTGCGCAAATCTGTAATTGAAACCCGCCTTGTGACACTCTGCAGCACCAAAAGAATGATAGTTAAATTTTAAAATTGCCATTTTCTACCGATTCTCTCTTTCAACTAACTTAAAAAACTCCGGGTTCAATATTGCAGTGCTGTGACGTTTTATTGCGCAAGTTGATGATATTGATATATTGCACAGCCCAGCGAGCAGTGAGACATTATCATCACACAGAGTTTATGGTTGCCGTCTCTGTTCTGTGACTGTACAGCCGCCAAGTTGTGTGTTTAAGAATCTATTTAAGTTCAAAGCACAGTATAAACAAGTTTAGTGCTGCTGTGAACAATGAATAATGAATGACTGTAGGAATAACAAAAAGCCTTCAGTGGAGCAAGATGTGTGTTGAAAGGTACTAGAAAGGGAAATCATTTATTCCACAAAATACCTCTAGGAGATAAGAAAATGGCAGATTTCATGTTAGATCTGCCGCAATGAAAGAACGGAGCCAATTAGAAACCAATTACATGTAGGGAAGAGGCTGTCCTTGTCTCCTGTGTCATACTGGGAAAGAAAGTAATGAAATGGGAGGAGGAGGATGAGTGAAAGTGAAGGTGCCGGAGAGAGACGGATACAAAGGGCAAACAAGAGAAAGTGGGAACAGAGAGGACGTAAATGAAATGTCGATGGGAAGTTGAGAGCTGGAGTTTGGGAGCATAAAACAAGAGAGGGGGATTAATCAGTCTTTGTTGAAGGGTGCAGGGGAGGAGGAAGGGGGCAGGGAGGGTTTTAAAGGGTTAGAATGAGGAAGCAGAACCTTCTATTTTCAGAGTCATATATAATGGATAACACCACTGTAGCTCCTCACTGCAGAGCCCAGAGGAGGAGCAGAAAGGGCGGAGGAGGAGGAGGAGGAGAGGAGAAGGAGAAAGGCCATCCATCTTTGATAAGGAGCCCTTCTTTGGACAGGGACAGCTGCTAGATTAAAACATTCATTAAAATGACTTTCTCTGCCTTGCTCATTTCTCTGTGTGTCTCTGGATGCCCTCTGCTCTGTATGCGGGCGAGTGGGATCGTATTGAAGACTGTTTGATTACAGTGACGTTCCGGGCTTTTGTGGTCGTCCCCCCGGAACGATTTCTGCTGTGCACCGGAGAAAAATCAAACTGTTTGCGCAGTTAAAGAGCAAGCCGGGGT
The DNA here is from genome assembly GCF_008729295.1 of Plectropomus leopardus. Classification (NCBI taxonomy): domain Eukaryota; kingdom Metazoa; phylum Chordata; class Actinopteri; order Perciformes; family Serranidae; genus Plectropomus; species Plectropomus leopardus. Next base: position 30,857,489 of record NC_056473.1, read on the forward strand.
TTGATCAGAGAGGATCTATGTAAGGGGGGAGGGGGGCGGCAGAAATGTAAATCACTCAGGAGAAGAGTGTCTTTGTGCATCAGTGCTGAAAAAACACTTTTAATCCACTAACTCTTTTGTTTTGTTGATTTTTTTCAGGCATGGAGGCGATATGATACAGATCGCAGTGGCTACATTGAAGCAAATGAACTGAAGGTATGTTGTAAATATATGATCCTCGGTGATACTGCAACTCATTCATGGAAATGAATTCTATGTGATATTGCTGATAATTAAGGCTGGGCACGTCAATATTATATCAATATCATGATATGAGACAAAAATCATATTAGATTTTGAAAGTCATAATATCCTCAGTCGGTGTTACTCAGCTTGCTTTGCTTGGGGTCCACTTTGGCAAAATGACTGGAGGGCAGGGGTCAGTCGCAGCAGCCCGATGTTATCCAAGGATTTCTGGGATTTAAGGATATTTCTACAATTTTAGGACATTTCTAGGACTTTAGGACTTTTTTAGGATTTTTGGGTATTTCTTGTATTTTAGGAAATTTGGTGGATTTCAGGATATTTCTAGGATTTTTGGACATTTTTAGGATTTTTTCTAGGACTTTCACATTTTTAGGATTTTCAGACATTTCTAGGATTTTTAGACTTCTCTACAATCTCTATGACTTCAGCACATTTGTAGGACTTCAAGGACATATCTAGGATTTTAGGCCGTCTTTGTGATTTTAGGGTGTTTCTAGGATTCAAGGAGGTTTCTGGGATTTCACAACTTTTCTACGATTTTTCTAGAAACATTTTAGGATGTTTCCAGGGGTGCAGGGGATCCTCCACTGGCACTTTTTTTGTGATAAATTCGTTTTACTTTGATGCCATCTCACTTATATATCCATAATACCGATGACTATTTATTGTGTCATTGCGTAAATATTTTGCGACAACACCAATAATATACTCTACAATATCATCAGAATTATCAGTTTTAAGTTATTTTTTCAAAAATATTGTGATATTTGATTTTCTCTATGTCGCCCAGCCTTACTAGTAATATGTCCACATTTGAATCCAAAAGACAAGCATAACCAAAATACAGATATTGCAAATACCAGTTATTTATTTTGCTTACTTGTTTAAATTTATTCATATTTTGTTTTGTCTTTTTTCTTTCTTTCTTTCTCTCTCCCACACACATTCAATGCACATCCAAATGCTCACTAAAGAGCACCTACCCCAAACTGTAATTACCAACAGCTAGTAGCCACTTAAGGGTCTACTTAAACCATGTTGCCTATCTTTTCCTGTAATCATTTACATTTTATTTACACCTTTACATGTATATTTTAAACCACTGTAATGTTTTTATTTTGTTTTTCCCCTCCATGTATTTCACCTATCATTAATTAATTAATTTTGAGTGTAATAGTGTAGATTAAATGTCTTAACTGTATGGATATTTTTATTCATTTATCGCATTCTAGATATTTTATTGTGTTGCCCCAATAAAAAGAAAGAAAAAAAAGAGACAAAAATAATCATCTACATTTTTTGTGTTATGATCAGTAACTACTTTACTATCATATGGATTCTAAATCTGTCAATGCAAAGCTAATTTCCTGTTGCCACTATGGATGTTGTATATAAAGACGGACAGTCTGCACTGTTTGTCCGTATACCTGAGAAGAGTAATGCATCACAATTTGTATATAAAACACATTATCATGAGTCAGTAATTTGTGCATAACTCTAAGACTCAGGAAGGCTGCAATCACGAGACCAGTGCAGCAAAGTTTTACATAAAGACGCAGGTGGAGCAGTAAAAGGGTCAAACAAGCACAGGACTTTTTCCCAGGGCACCAGTTCAGTGTTAATGAACTTTGTGTTTCCCAAGGTGCATTGTCACCATGTATATTTTCCTAAATCTAGCCTTTGTAACTTCACATTAACTACATAACTTCATGTTTGCTACAAAACCTAACAACAGTATTTGTGGGGCGCTAATTTATTACATGTTTCTGGGATTTTAGGATATTACGAGCTTAGCTACAACCTTTGTCAGGGGGTGTGAGGGATTCTCCCCCTTTTTTGAGAAACAAGCTCCATTTTGATACAGTTGTATGTACTCTGGCAGCAAGTACCAAAACAATTCCCAGTGTCATTCACTTTTACTGAAATACATTCATTGTTTAGCATTATCTTCATGTTCAGTGAACAGACATGAGAGCTGTATCTGTCTTCTTAGCTAGTTTTCAGCAAGACAAAATAAGTGTATTTCTGGAAAAGTTAAACTTTTAAGGCCATTAAAATATCTAAAAAAAATATGCATTTTCATATCTGACTTCAAAGATACAAACATAAGAAACTGACATAGTAAGTATAGCTGAAGATGTAATCTTTGCACAGTCATTTCTGAAATCAACATTTCAAAGTATTTATCTCAGAGGGGTTTCAGAGTGATTTTTTTTTCTTTGATACATGTGAACATATGGGTCAGTAAAGCCAGGCAGCAGCTTTTGACAGAGGAGAGTTCACTTGCTGCTCTACAGGAAATCCTCCAGTGACCATGAGTGTTTTTTTCAGGTGAGGATTCAGATGTGAAAAGGCTTTTCAGATTGCACAAATGTTGTTCACTTCAACACCTCTAGGAAATATGTCAAATAATATAAAGGAAAGAGCGCCATGCTGGGGAGTTAGACATGTTTGGGGTCAGTGATTATACTGTAGGTGTCATGTACAGATTAGGCTGCTTGGGTTGATGTGGGATCACATTTCTTCCAGCTGACCAGGTGCAGATGAGTTACTCAGGTGTGGCCTTTTGAAAGCGGAAAGATGCAGATGAGATCAGCAGACATGTCTAACCTCGCATGACTGTGAGCAGACGTAGAAAATATCCGAGTGTATTGACTCGAGTGCTGAACAAGAATAGATTGAGATAACTGCTGGACTTCTTACCTAATGGCTTTACTTACTCATAAGTGCGGAGCAGGATTTCACAGACAAAACAGATCGATTATAATTAATATCACTGATATCATCATTTTTTCTCTCTTCATGCATCTTTTCCTTTTTTGGTCTTTTACATTCTTCCTTCCTTCCTTTTTTCTTTTTGTTTCAACCTTTTCTCTGCGTTTTCCTTCTTAATTTGTTCACTTTCTTTACTCATCAACTAATATGAAAACGTGGAAATCCCCAAACTGAAAAACAAACTGTGCAATATTTTAAGTTTGCAAGAGGATACTCTACTTTGCTTGTGTTGTTTGTAGGATTTCAGGAAATTTCTCTGATTATAGGACATTTCTCAGATTTTTGGACATTTCTAGGATTTTAGGAAAATAGGGGCTTAGCTAGGACCTCTGATGCTGTTTTATGCACTTATGTGTACCAAAAGTACAAAACCATTTCCCAGCGTGAATCACTTTATTTTTATTCTGAATTATAAAGTGGTTGGGGCGTTCAGATTTGACCTGTGGGCCGTAAGTTGAGTATCACTGAAGTAAAGCCTTGCTTAGTTTTTTTTTTTCAATTGAGGAAAGTGTTGACCCCTTATATGCTATACTTATTGCATAGTACGACTTACTACATACTTACTACTGCATTATCTTCCTCATTTATTTCTTTCTTTTTTTTTTAATTTCTGTGTGTCTCTGTCCTCAGGGCTTTCTGTCAGACCTGCTGGAGAAGGCTAACAGACACTATGATGACCAGAAGCTCCAGGAGTACACACAGACCATAGTAAGTCACACACACACACACGCACACACACACACACACACACACACACACACACTCACACTCACACGTGTTTCGGTTCTCATTATGAAGCATTTATAAGTACACACTCATACACACAAATACACACTCACTCATACACACAATGTGGAGTCTCATTGTAACAGGACAGTTATCACTAATATGTTGGACTACATTTTATCTTTAGTTACACAGAACATAGTACTCATTCTTTTCATTTTTATATATTTTGAAGGGAGGCGGTCAATTTAAAGTGTGTTTTACCCAGATTTTATGTCACAATCAAAACGTTGTTGTGTTTAAAGATGTTTTGTAGTAAACTAGATTCTCTCAGCTCAGAAAAAAATGGAGAAAACAGAAATGAGGTGCTGATTTTGCATCAGTGTCTCTTAAGAAGGTAGAAAAATTAAACAATGACTATACTAAGGGCTGCATAGGAATTCTGTTAATATTATATCCATATCGTGATATGACACTGGATATCGTTTGATATTTTGCACATTGTAACACTTGAAGTGTTGAATTTTTCTGATCTTAAAAGCTGCATTACAGTAAGTGTTTCAGCTCATTTAGTCATTATATCCACATTACTGATTATATTTATCAAAACCTCACTGAGTAAATATTTTGTGAAAGCACCAATAGTCAAACCTACAACATGGTCACAATATCGTTATCAGGTATTTAGTTACATATGTTATAATATTAAATTTTCTCTATGTCACCCAGTCCTAACTAAAGTCAGATAATAAGTAAAATCTCAAAAACACGAATTAATCTTAGGGAGACACAGTCAGCCATATGTAGTCTTGACGGAGATATATCTCGAGTGTCGGTCTGGCCTGGAGGACCTCAGATCTATCGTGTTGGTGGCAGCGGCGCTGTTCGGCTGGGTGGTTGTGACCCATCATGCCTTGCAGGTTGTGTGTTTACAGCACAGATGCCTGAACATCTGCTTCTTCCTGGAAGCTCCAGCGTTGACCTGACCTGATTTTCTGAAGCAGCCTCCACAACAAACTGATACACTTGGTCATTATTCTTTATACCTTCATGACACATTTTTTAAATCTGTGGCTCCACCACAGAAGCAAGCAAGTTTTAGAGATCTGAAAAATTAAAATGAATTACTATCTTCAGCACTCAGCCTACGAACGAATCAAAGCCTTGATGATATTCAGTACGACAGCATGACCCAGAGAACGGCGGTATATCAGATCCGTCCATGGCAGCTGCTCCCCTCTTGGGCTGCAGGTCGAGGGCTTTTGCACGAGGCGGAAATTTGTTCATGTATTTTCTGAGCAATGATACCGCTCAGAGGAGATTTCCTCGCTCTTCAAGCACTGATACAATCTACGGTAACGTTAGATAATTACCAACAGTTAATGTTTGGCTAATTAATGGTTTAGAGCAGCTGTAAAGCGGAGTGATACACGCAGAACTAAAAGTCCCAGTGATGTTGTACTGTATATCAGCACTCATGGAATACCTCTGGACCAATGAAATTGCTTGGTTGAAACTAACTGTTGTATATATCGCTGATGTCAGGCACGAACCTCAGGAATTAGGAAAAAAAAGGTTTTTAACAGGATCCAATGGAGATAGTAAGAAATGTTTTAAAAATACATTTCATTGGTTGAGAAATGGTAAAAACCCACTGATAGACGTAGAGGGGAATCAACAGAATTAATTTATTAGGAAAAAAAAAAGAAATTAGTGAAATGTGGAGACACAAGGTTTGCGCCAGACAAAAACAACATTATACAACAGTTTGTTTCAGTCAAGCTCTTAATCATATTCCTCCGGCCATTCCTGAAAAGTTTTTGTGATGTGACAGAGTGCATTATCCTGCTGGTGGGCCACTGGCATTGGGGAGTTGGTCCACAATTGTGTTTCGGTAGGTTGAGTGTATAAAAGTGACACATGGACGCAAGGACCCGAGGAATCCCATCAGATCATGGCATTGTGACAAAATGATTGATTTTATTCACTTCACCAGCCAATGGTTTTAATGTTTTCCCACCCCAAGATTTTCAGTGACCCATGTGGCCAGCCATCTGAAATATTTCTGGGGGGTTCCTTGGTCTATTGTGAGTGCGATATCACTCAGCACATCCGGTAGTCACTAATACGTCTTTTCACAAGACAAGAAATTATTTGTCAACAAATTGGCCTCCTTTTTGTTTCATACCAAATATATGTGTAATAACAAAATATTAGCAGCTCGCCTCTAACTTTTCTTTCAGGAAAATGTAATATTCAGAAAATCTGATTTTTCTCTTTTGTATTCTTTTCTCCTTCAGTCTCCCTCAAAAATGAGAGCTTTTAGGTTATTATTCTGTAAAAAAAAAAAAAAAAAAGTAGTTGAAGCCTGTTTTATGGATAGTCCCTTTACTGGTCCTCTGTTAAACATTCAGAACTTTGAAAAAAAAAAAGTTGTGTATGTACAATAAAGGTAGAAACTTTATGGCTGTCCATTCTGTTTCTCAGTCACATATTTGCTTTCATCTTGACAGCACATACCTATAAAAAACTTTCCTTTCAGTCTCTCGCCTCTGTCCCTCCCTGTCTCTGTTCTGCTTCCACTTTGTAGCTCAGGATGTTTGATCTGAATGGAGATGGGAAGTTGGGCCTGTCAGAGATGGCGAGGTAATGTACACTTTTTCTTGCCTGTTTAAATGTTGAAACATGCTGCCTGCTGATGTTCATTCACCGTTACTGGATTTGAATAATTTCACAAACTATTGTGTCCGCTAATGAAGTCCCTCTCTCCCGCAGGCTCCTCCCCGTCCAGGAGAATTTCTTACTCAAATTCGAGGTAGCCGATGGGACAAACACGGGGCAGAAAGAAATGTTCTTTTCAAACAAAATGACTACATTAAACACATTTTAACTGAAATACGTACTATGCAGCAGCTATTTAAAAAAAAAATTAAAATTAAAATTAAGTTATGAGTTGGATGAGTTTTGTTTTACTGTGGCTTCTGCTGTTTGGTAATCTGTTGTCTCATAAAGTCAAACCGTGTTTTCACAGGGTGTCAAGTTGACTACTGACCAGTTCAATGCCATCTTCACATACTATGACAAGGTAGGTGACATTTTATTTAAGGTGGTAATAAATATAATCGTCCACTATTTTCCGTCCACTCCCAAACAGCACAGCTAAAGTCTGGCCATACTCCTGGTTTAGCCTCTCTGCCACTAGCGTTTTGGGATAAATGAGGGTAGTCTAAACTTTTTTGAATGGTGGCCACATTAGATACTTTTAATTTACAATGTATAAATGAATTTAACGTGAACATCCAACTGCTTCAAGTACAAAGCAAAAACATTAACTCCTCCAGCCTGAGACGAGGCGGTATTTAACAGTATTTTATTTAACTTCATTTTATGGCAGTAGCCACTTTATTTTTTAACTGTAGTTCATTGAATAACTGTGTCTTATAGTATTTTATAGTAGTTTAGAAGACATTCCAAAATATTGGATACATATCATGTATTGTGATAAAGCCTAAAAATATTGTGATATTTTTAAAGTGATATCATCCAGCCCTGAAATGAGACAAATGCAACGAAAACACAAAATACTCTGCCTTTCTGTATAATGCTAAAATAAAAGAAAATACAAATTGTATGAAAAAATGAAAGAAAATTATTGCCAACATCTTTTTATTGCACAAATTGAACATTTAACTGAACTCAAAAGGCACCAATAAAAAACAATAGTTACCCTGTGGTGTGGTTTTCCACTGAAACTGTCTTTCAACTAAAATTCCTGAGTGCAATATTGCGATCTTTCGACATGCATTTATCTCACTTGCTGAAATTGTAATGACTAAGATTGGGTGGGATATAATATTTCATACCTTCCCGAAAATTCTCCATTCAGTATATGATGGTTTAAGGGTATGGCGACAGCAAAGGTAATATATCAACGTCGTGACAGGAATGTGGCAGAGCAAATTGCAACAGAGTTAAAAAAAAATAAAAAAATAAAAAGAGTCTAGACTCTTAAGGCAAGTTGTCTGGATGACTCAGCACTGTTTGTTTTGGAGTTTCCCTTTTTTCAAAAACCCTGAATATGCAAATTCCTTGTTTTGCGCCTTGGGCGCTCCCCAACTACCTAGGGAAATGAGTTAAGCTTGGCGCACCTGTCCCTTTGTAAACAACTCAGGGTGGTTGAGCAGTGGCTCAGTTAATGGCCACATTTTCCACATTAGCAGGAGATTGGTTGGGAGGGACTACAGGGAGCAATATGATACAAGACAGACGGGAACTCAGCAGAGTTACAAGGGAGAGCTGTACATCTGCGAAATCATTTTTCTTATTTATGATATCTTGTGAGTTTTTGTCAGCCTGAGGGAGCAGCCATAATCTAGGTAGCTGTGAAAAGGCTGAATCAATTTCCGAGGAAATAAACAACTCAGTTTTATGTGGCACAGCACCAGTGCTCCAGGTAGCCTAGCTGTTAGCTCAGTTCTGTGCTAAATACTTCTGTATACTGCTATTGTTAGTTATAAACAACCTTGAAGATTTAAAAAAATCAACTCTCTAAAGGATAGATACTACAAGTACTTGATTTTGGAGTGAAACAATGTATTTAATGTACATATTTAGTGTATTTGGCAGAGTCCTTGTGCACTGTTAATGTTACATTTTGAATATTGTATTGCCATTTAATTACAACACAATATCAGTGTTTGGTCTGTTGGAAGAATGTGATTTGATGCATCTTGAGATCTCGGGAAAGTTTGTTTTAGGGATGTGATGTAGGCCTAGGTAGAAGTTTTAGATTAAGAAACCATCAAATCCCTTTTCCACCCAAATTAGTGCATGCACACAGCTTTTTTAAACACAGGTAAACCTGCTAAAAATAGGACATAGACTCCTTTCCCATTGCCAGTGGAGCAAATGTGTGTACACGGCTCTGCAGCAGAAGAGTATGCCTTTTTGTGTGTGGGGTTGTTGTTTTGGTGTGTCCGTTTGATGTCACAGACACACCAGCAAACAGTAGAAAGCAGCATGGATGGAGGTCTGTGAAAACTTAACAGTGGTTACTTCTCTCAATATATCTCTTACTTATTCGGTCTCTCTTTCAAACCCACTGCAGACTAATTCGGATCGATGTTTGAATGCTGCTTAGGTTGAGACATACGGTAGTTTGTGTATGCGCATCACTGTGTCTCGTTGCGAGTTCACCCAGGTGTTTTGTTTCTGTCAATGCTGATCGGAGCCGGAGGTGATAATTATTTGTGACTACTGCGAGTCATTTGTCCTGGCTGTGAATGCTGTGTCTTCGCTATTGCATTAAAAAGTCAGATGTTAGCATTTTTTTTGTGCAGTGGAAAAGAGGCTTTAGAGAAGAAAAATGGAATAATACTCAGAGCTCATCTATGATTCAAAGGTTGTCTGCACACGGTTCTCAGCATGAAGGTGGCTGAGCCTGCGGCTAGCAGCTAATGTGTTGCTGACAATGCAGTGGCTTGCATGGCTTCATAAATTTGTGGAGTACTATTTTCTAATTTGCTGAAAAACATAGCAGCAGGCAATTCTGCAGCACCATGGCGGCAAAAATGCTGTCTGTGTGAACAGTGCACGCAAAAATCCTAGTAAGAGGCGATTGTATGTTCCATATTTGGCTGTACCTATAAAATGATCTGACACTACAGTTTCATGGCTATAAAACCTTGACAAAACACCATTGGTCATTATTATTTACAATTACTTAATTACATATTGTTAACATTATTAAGTTCTACATTTTCCAGAACTTTCAGACACGTTTTTTTTTTTTTTTTAATCTACCAATGATGATTGGGAAAAACTCTCAATAAATTGTCAGTTGGTTGATTTGTTAAGAACTTTTTGTCAAACTAGTATTTCCAAGGCCAGTGACGAACCTTTAAGCTTTTCTATTTTCTTTTTATTTCTTGCAACTGTTTAGGCCCCATTTAACAGGGCCAGCTCTTATCGCAGTGGGTGGGTGGTTGCGTGCATGCTCCTGTCTCGGGTTGGACTGAAGGCAAGCACTCTCCAGCTCACTTGCAGAGGACAGGGTTGAATATTCAATTATAGATGAGCTGCTGCGGTCCATTCATGTAGTCTATCTGTGCGGATGGAGCACTCCCATTTATGGGTGTAATTAGTTTCATCATTTTGTTATGAGCTCAGCCCCTGCAGCTGAAACACAGCAGCCGCTGTCACTGGTGCTGAGAGATCGTAGGCAGGGCAGCGTGCGATCGGTCAGCTGAATGCTAACATGGCTCACAGTGCCACAGCCCCAAACCGTGCGAGGCCCTGAAAATGTCTGAAAATCCAAGACGGCACGCAACTTCAACAGACCAGCTGATACCTGATGTTGCTCTGCTTTCCCATTGTTCTGCAGAGTCGCAGCTCTTTCATCCTTAAAGTGAAAATAAACAGCACTTTATTCCCAAGATCTGGGACACTTCAGTCTAGCTTTGTAAACATCAAAGAGCGTCTCCCAAAGAAAAAAATAAGACTGGCAAACCGCTCAGCTCTGAAGTCATCTTGAGACTGAGCCTAGATGAACAGAACGGGATTTAGCTGCACTTGCCAAGGGAACGTTTCCAACAATTTGGACTTATTTCTTGGCCCCAAACTCTAAACACTACTGTGAGACATAACTCATTAATTAGCAAAGTGGCTCCATATTGACTTTACAGCTAACCCCCTTTACAGAGTTGTGAATGGGGAGTCTTTTTTAAATCATCATTCATGAACGGCCATTTGGCTGAGGCTTTCATGATGGCTGCCATAAAATATTGAATAATGTTGAGCAGCAGAGCAGGGCTCAGAAATCAGGAAGCTCGGGATCTAAATATAGCCGGTACACACTGTTTGGGAAGGAATGCTGGATTATTTGGTGAAAACAAAACAAAATCCATCAGACACATGCCTATAAAGGAAACAATGCCAAAGGCACACTCATTGCTCAGTGCTTGTGGGAATGTAACGTGCTCAAAAGTTTTTGGAGGGAGGTTCTTGATATGGCTCGCCAGAAAACAAAACTGAAAAGTTGTGCATCTTGGGTATTTATCCAGGTGGTTTTACTACCAGAAAGAGTGACTGTGCGCTAACTGACATGTGTCTCTTACAAGCTAAGAAAGCAATAACTATAGGATAGAAGGAATATATCAAGGATTTTTCAACATGTGTTGCTTTGGAAAAACTAACATATATTTAAAAAGAAGGCCGGCAGTTTTCGAAAATATATGAGGGAGCTTCATGGACTTTTTGAAACAAAATGTTGATAAAGACCAATAAAACCAAAGAAAGGGGTGGGGCTGGGCAATCGGAAATAAGAATATTAAGTGTTGTAGGCAGTGTAATCTTTAAGAGTTTTGTTTTTGGTTTGACTTTTCATTTTATGGTATACAATAATTATATGATATATATAATATTTGCTGCCAAGAGCATTTTATTTCTATGTCATATCTGTTATAATTGAGAACCCCAAATAAAGATATTGTTAAAAGAAAGAAAACAAAACAAAACCAGGCGTAACAGGCAGCTACATATTGTTGAGCTGTTGTGTAAATGGCTGCAGTTTCATTATGTTTCTGTCTTCTTTCAGGATGGAAATGGCTACATCGATGAGCAGGAGTTGGATGCCCTGCTACGAGACCTTTACCAGAAAAACAAGAAGGTAAGATGGGGGGCTTTGGTAAAACTTCACTGGCATTTTGTATACCAGTGCATGATATGGTGTGTGTGTATACATAGTAAACTAAGAGCCAATGGTTGGCTGTTAGTCAATGTTGGACCATCAGTAGCCCTGGTTTTTCTGGTGTGTCAGCTTTTTTGCTGATTATTTAATGTGCATCTGTATGGATCATTGACAGCAATCTCATGGGCGATTTCACAAAGAATGGATTGTGGCTGCTGATGGCACCATGAATTTTGCATCACTTGCAACAGCTATTTGCTCGATCTCAAGTCAGCGCAAAAGCTCGGTCTAGTGTCTTGGACTCACAACATCCCCCTCATGTTGAGTGTCAGATGCTTCCATCAGGACAAGGGTTTAGCCTCCCTAAATGCAGCATGATGTGTTATAAATCATCCATGGCTTCTCCTCTCACAATAACGTTTCAAAAAGCATGGCGATGGATGTTCAAAACATTAGCAGGTCTATTTCTATTGCAGCCACCACACTAGCCATCATTATTTCCAACTGAACGCAGCGTTGGCGAGTTATGTGAGTGATAATGGAAAGGCAAACCTCTTATATGTTGGAGCAGCCACATATGGTACGAGGGATTTGTGGGAGGTGATACTCTATTTCAGAGAGGAATTGTGGATTCAAAACCTCCAGATGATCTGCTCACCTTTTAAAGAGTTATGCAATGCAATAACACCTCTTGTAGGGACCGACAAGTGCATAGCCATAGCATCATGTGACCTATAAAAACCAAAAAAGTGGCTTTTAAATATGGCTTTTTCAAATAGTCTGAAATATCACCTCATGTGAGCTCAAAAACTTTTTTGCAATAAATAGGAGGTATTTTGTAAAGTGACGTGTTTCCTTTAGGTGTATTTTATATTCACAATTTCAATTTGCGCAGTTTGAGGGTTAGTGAAAACCTGCCTAATAGCAGAGAGAAAAGGGAACCCAACATTTTCAGACCACAAGCTACAGGCCCTGATGTATAAGGCACAGAGGCACAACGATGCCTTCGCATGGCTACGATCACTGCTGGCATGATCACTGTAAAAGTGTGGGTGTAACACCCCTTTTAAATGTGTTCCAGTGCTTACCAGCTCTCTGAAGACGCTCATAATGTCACAGTAACTGTGTGTGGCTATTGGATCTGTGCAAACTGGACTGTTTTTGCAGTGAGGGTTAGTTGAATATAAAGGGGCCAATTTTGCACCAAATGTATGCATATTACCTTATTTCAAATAGTACAAGATCATCAATGTTATATTAAGTCTTTACTGGCAGCGTTTCAAGCTGACGCCATCCTGCTGCATTTCCTGTGGACATGACAGGTTCCATCCGGCTGTAGTCTCAAGTGATGCAGCAGGTGCTGTCCGGTTGTCCACAGGTGTATAATAACAAGGTGACCGGTTCCATCCGGCCCATTCTCACCCGATGCTGCTGAGCAGTGTTTCATGCGGACGCAAAAGGTGACTTTTAGCATTGCAATCTTATTGGCAAAAAGACTGTCAAAGCGGCGGCATTTTATGAGTTTGCAATGAGAATGGGTTGTACTGTCTTCTTAATGTCACTTATTGGCACTACTGACTCTAATCACATGCTCCTCCGTCTCCTTCAGGATGTGGACGTGAAGAGCCTGACGGGCTACAAGCAGAGCATCATGAGCCTGTCTGACGGAGGGAAGCTCTACCGTGGCGAGCTGGAAATTGTCCTCTGCAGGGAGCCAATGTGACTTTTCCTCCTCTCTTGTTGTGTATCATCATTTTCTCTGCCTGCCCTGCTCTCCCGAGACCACACCCACATCCAGCTGCCTGGCGACATATACCAGGTGCATGTGCCAGACACCCCCCCCATCCTTTCCCCAACCCCCTCCTAAAGTTACAACATCAGAACGAGTAAGTGCACTGTCAGCACGCAACGGCTCTTCCCCCCTCAAACCCCCATTTTCTGCAACCTGACCTCTTGACCCTAACCATGACCTGTCTGAAACCTCTACAGCAGCTTTTCACCTTCTCAACTCTCCCCCATGTCCTTTACCATTTCTGACCTCATGATCGTCCCTGCCATCCAAGCTGTGCCTGACTTGCAACTCCTGACCAAAAGCCCAAACCCGTCATTCCACAGAAATGACCTTTTGACCCGTTGATATCTCCCAAACCTTGACCCCGGCTTCATTGACCCCTCCATTCCCTCGCTCTTTTAACTTTGCATTAGATACAATATATAGTCAAACAAAACAACAAACAACTGTGTTTGAATTGATCTAATTATAGTCTGTGATGGAACTGGTATTGATTTCTCCACCTCTGTTTGTCCAGAAAACCTCTTGTTCCATTGCCAAGATATGATTTTCATTTTCAATGTTTTTGGCTGATACCGTCAATTGAAAATAATAATAAAATGTCTTAAGATAAACTCAGTTTTGAAATTGTATGCACATGATTTTGTTACAGTGTTAGTGCCAGTGGTGGTTATGCAGCATTGGGAAATGTAAAACTATGGTACCAGAGGCTTAAAGCTATAACATTTTGAGTATCAAATTAAGTGTTAATGTGTAATTTAAAAACAACACGTATTCAAATGAAACCCCCCACTTCTGGCTTGAGTGTTTTCTCCCTGACATGTGTGTGTAGCCAAAATGCCGAATTTGAGGCTTTAGAACAGCAGTCCACAAACCAATATGCGGCGTCACTGTGGCCATCCATTAGTTTATACAGAAAAAAATATGACACCGCAGAGCAAAACCACTAATTGTAAGTGTTACAAAATGGTCTAATTATAGTACATTATGGCACTTTTTGGCATTATTGATTGTACATTGTACAGAGGGCAAAATTATCATACCAATATGACATGTATTGTACAACTGGTAACACAGTGGTTATACCAGCTTAGTCAAATACTGCCACTTATGCTGTGATTTTGGCGTAAGATCCCGATGCCAAAATCCACCAACCGCTGGACGTTGTCAGCTGAAAACGCGGTCAGACCGAACTATTTATGGTGTTATCATGCGCTGCCAGATGGCACGAATGGGCGTCGTCAGGAGGGAACTCGGCTGGAAGGAACCCATGGCGTACGCATAATAAGCTGCTGGACAGCGTCAGATTGAAATGCTGCTGGGTGGAAGGTTCAGTGGATGGGTCCAGCAAACCCTGGACTTTCATGCGGTAGTCTGGTGTTCACTTCCTGTCTGAATGTGATGGGGGTGTTTTTAGCCTAATCCTAACCATGCGTGCCAGCATGTGCGCTTGTTTAAGTCCTGGCATTGGTTGCCACGTAGTTTTGTTGCCTAAACATAACCATGTGCAGCATAATGCCATCGTGTCCATCTGGTGACATCAGAGCTGTGTCATCCTGGGACTTCAACAGTAGACACAGAAGTCCACTGCAAAGCAGAAATATGTGACGATCTGGCAAGAAGAACGTGTTGGTGTGACTCGATGTAAAGGACTCATCCTGGTCCTGCTTGTGCCTGACAGAATATTATAGAGCCATGCAATATTGTGTCATTCCCCTTAAGTTACACTTCCTGATTACTTTCTGTTGTGCTGACCTTCTGCTTACCAACTTGATTATTTTGTGAAGGCCTCCCGGCTTTAAACTGCTCCCTCGCCTTCAGTACACTGGCGTAAGCATAAAAAGGATTAATGATGGATGCAACCACAACAGGAGCAAGATGGTGCACAATTTAAAGCTATTGTAAAGTAAATTTAGAAACACACTAAAACTGGGCTCTCATGTAGATGCTGGTTGTCCGTGTTGAGCAGCTTAACACCAGCAGCTACAACTTTGAATGCTTTCCCCGGGAGCATATTGCTTAGTGTGTACTGGAAAGCAAGAAAATGATAGAAATAATGGCTGCATCGCTGTGGCACTGACTCAGACAGCTTTATTTGTGGCATGATGTCTTTCTCCCAGTTGCATAATGAAAATGACTGAAACAAGTAGAGTGATATTGCTGAGTCGGCGCTGCGAGGCATTGCCTGTGTTTTCCCTTCGTGTGAATGAAATGAGGCAGCATAACGAAACTCTTCTCCCCTCCCTTTGAGTCACTGAAGCAAACCTCGAGTGCTGCACAAAGCAAAAGCTGACCTGAAGTTCCGGTGAGCATAAATTTAAAATCAGCTTCTAATGGATTTACAATTTAGCTCCTGCCACTCAGTTGGTCTCAGGGAATTTAATTAAAGAGCATCAGGCTTAAAATGTTTAATAAGATGGAACATTTAAACTTAAGTAGGCCCCAAAATTGAAATTGATATAATAGCATTTAAATACAAATTGGGAGACACGTAAAAACTAACTGAGCCTGGAATTTTTCCAACTCGTAAATCTCAAAGGGAGATAATCTGATCCGACATCACCTAATACTAAAACCAAAGACCGTCTCAGAAGCTTTAAATGTCAATAGAAACATGAATGCAGAGCTTATTTTCCATAAAACTTGCAAAAATTTAACCACAAACCTAACCTTCACAATGATTTAAACTGACAACCAAAAAAAATTGGGTAAAAATCCAACGGTTCACCAGAAGCCTCCATCTTTTCCAGTTGAATATATTGGGAGGTGTTCATTGCTCCTGAGCTGAGATGTTACTCCTGACATACCAGGACAGGACATGGTATTTCTCGTAAAACCCCTGTAATTGAGTTGACATGCTTTTAAAGCCATCTGAATAATACAGCAAGCACACAAACTCCCATCTCAATGTGGAGCTGGTGCAAACCTGCATCAATTAATCAGAAGCATTTAAATCTTTATATGACATGCAGGCTGCTCAAGGAAAATGCACGTCACTAAAATTGCAAAAAGAATTTGGCTGATCACAGCACCTATGTGTTAATATTGTTCTCATCGAGCTTTGTGTAACTGTGCACAGTAATTAGAATTTTGAATATATATTTATACAAATTATACTTTTCCAGACGTTTACTCCTCGTTTTTGGGTCGTATCCCACCACAGCTAACCCCCCGCCCCCATGTTTTTAATACTTGTGAAAGACAAAACTGATGTGGATCCAGGTGTTAAAGGGTTAAGCTAACATGAGCTACCATAAGCTACTGGCACAGCTAACCTTCTGAGCAAGTATTTTTTTAAGCTACTTATGAAAAAGACATTTTCACCAGAGCGAGACTTCTTTGAGAAGTTATGTAGTCTCAAAACTATTATGCAGCAGATTTAAGAATTTCTGTCTTGCCATCAGAGCTGTCAGAATGATATCACGCTATATTTTCACATGGAATTATGTTTTGTTCATTAGGTTTGGTCTCCTTTAATCTGCACACAATTATGTCAGTGCATGTTTATAGTCCAGTGTCCACATGCAGATCCCTCAGCCTGTCATTTCACACACCTGCAGCTGCTCTGTGAGTAACGTCTGACAGGTGGGTCTCTGACGAAAACTAATAGCGGCACACACCTGTACTTCAATGCACGACTGTCTCACTGTTTTTGACAAAGTGCGATCTTTAATTACTGTTTGGTAGTGAACTACAGAGATGACTCAGCTGATGTCGTCAGTCTGTCTAACAGGGGAGAGTGCTTTGAAAAAAATGCTTAAGGGAGTGAGTGCATTGGTGTGGGAATAATTTCTTACAACTCCACATCATTAAAAAGGAGCTGCTGATAGAGTTTGGAAAGGAGGCACATCTAATTAAAGTTTTGCTGAAGATGCACCGGTAGAGAGATTGAACAACTGTAGATACCTTAGTGGCACGCCTGATAAGTCTCCCTCCAACAATATTGTGTCATTCAGAAATAAAGACACCATCCCCACATGTTCTGTACATTCTGCATCAGCAGGAAAATGTACTTCCTAAGATACTCTCGCAGCTACTTATAAATAATTCTCACTTGCTCCAGTCCTCTAAGAAAACCATCACTTATGAGTGATAACCTGCGTGGGATTTACAGAAACAATCTTAAATAAAGGCAGCACTACAGACGGCAAGAGGCATCTACAATCCCTGAACGCAGTTTGACTAAGCATCGCCTTCTGCTGCCATCTGAGAGCAAATTTCACATTAAAAATGAGAGTGATCTCAAACAGATGCAGGATGAACTCTGTTCTTTAGCTGTAAATCTGCTCAAAAGGGAAAATGACAAACTACAGCCTCATATTACATTATAATTTGACAACAAAGGTCAGTCTTAAGACTTTTATCTTGAAGATTTCATTTTTGTCAGAAATGTTCTCTCCTATGCTGCCCACTGTTTTGTGTTTTATAACACATTGTATACAGCATGTTATACTAACAACAGAGAAAAAGATCAATAATAATAATAATGAAAAATGCAACATTAACCCTTTGAGACCTGATCAAATTGCTTTGATTTCTTTCAAAAACATGGGGAGAAGGGTACAAGCAAGTTATCATGGCAGTGGTGCCTGGAAGCAGAGGAATTGCAGTTTTTGGTATTTCCATACTGCGTTCATTTTATGATCTCAATTCTCTTGTCTACATTTTACTTATTTATTTATGAAATGCATTTTTGTACTTCCACCCCATATGTTCATGTATGCAGTGCTGTTTAACATGTGTGCTCTAATATATATAATGTTCTTAATTTTGGTTATGTCGCAAGGGGAAGGGGGGTATTTCTGATATCTTATTTTTATTCTCTAAATCTTATGCAACCCTCCCCTCCCCCTCACTGTGCAGAGAGTATTTGAGCACACCTGTCCTTAATCTGCTGATTAGGTGCATGCAGCATGTAAGGACTGGAGAAGTGAAATGTTGGAGCCAGCGGGGGTGCTGTGTGCTGGAAACACAGACTGAAGACACTGGTGTTGCAGTCCAGCAAAGGCAGGTTGTTAAACTTTGGGTAGAGTGATTAAAAACACATCAGCGTTAACTGTTACATTTAGTGTGTCCCTTTCTTACACAGAGTACACACCATCGTTTTTGATCCAAATGTTTGTTATTGTTGTTTTTAAGTCAAGGTCTGTTGCATAGATATTTCCAAATTATAAATTCAAGAGCAAATGTTTAACCTTTTGAAACCTGTGCTGCTTTCAGACGCTTTTCACAAGTGTTTAAATCTTTGAACCGACATCAGCAACCTGGTGAGAAATGTCCCACGCATTGCAAGAAATTAGTAGATTTAGAAAATTAATTTAAAAAGGGAAATGTCTTGTGAACAAAGGATGGGGAAAAACTATATTTATAATTTTCATAATTACATATTAAAACTTTATTTACATTTTATCTACATTTATGCACCTCTTTTTTGTTGCCTTTTTTGCTCTAGACTTTTTTTATTTTTATTTTTTTAATAGTGCTTTTTTCTTTCCTTTTTTAATTTTTTAATTTTTTAATTTTATTTTATTTTTTTAGTAATTTCTTGCTAATTTTTGTGTCAGTTCTACTGCTTATAGGCTTCTTGTAATGTTTTTTTAAAAAAAAAAAAAAAAAAAAAAAAAGATATCAAGCCAATTTCTGGTTTCAAGGGATTTAGATTTCCAATTTGGAAAAGAGGTTAAAACAATGCGTTTGTTAAACGAATATGCCATGAATTCCTGAAATGAAGGGCATTCTCCTTCAGCAGGCTAAGTGTTTAAGGGTAATTTTTTTCTGCTGATATGGTCTTTTCTGAATTGCACTATTTTCTCTTCTGTTCAGGCAGACTGAATTTTCCTCGGGACATTAAACAGTATTGAATCTTAAATCGTGCTCAGAGTTTCACATGATGGCGTTATTGTAAACAGTATTTACACGAGCACGCTCAATCAGTAAATAGCTGAGTAGACTGAATAACCAAAGGATACTGTTGTGCGTGTAAACACACTCAATCATACATCTCACTCGCTGTGATAAACTAATGTGATAAAGACCGAAGGCAGAGTACTACACTGAGCACAGGGGAGACAGAGAGAAGAAAATGTGAATACAAGAAGATAACGGTTATGATTTATTCATTGATGAAAGGTACCCTGGTATTTTATTTATGGTCTCTTTAAATATAGCTCATGTAAATTAAATAAGTGATTGAAAATGGATGTTCCAACCTAGATTCTTGTGTATCTCACACACCCGGGCGCATGCACTGAACACAGGCATGTGCACACACATTCACAAACAAATACAAGGTAACCCTTTGCATCCAGAGGAAGTCGGCTCAATTTATTTAAAATATGTGGGAATAGGGTGACAAGCAACCTAGCAAGAAATGAGCCCCATATAGTAAGAAATTAGTAAAAAGTTACATGAAAATTAGCTAAAAACAAGAAAATGCTATAAAAAACAATTTTTTTTTCTCCCCTTTTTGTAACATAATTTTAAATATAATATTAAGAAAATATAAGTATAATTTTATGGCCATTTTTTTCCTTGTCTTATTTTATTTTTATTTTATTTTATTTTTGCAGTTTACAGAATATTCATGCCAACCTGAGAATTTTTTTGTTTTTCAATGTTTTTGAAAGAAATCAAACAAATATTCTAGATTTCAGAGGTTTAAATGTTAGTGAAAGGCATCATAATGCAGGACAAGAAAACAGATGCCAATCCAGTTGTTTAAGGGTTAATAAATCAAGGCACACACACTGACTTTGTTCTCCAATGTTGCTCCTGACTGACAGCTTTATCTCTCTTGGATGCAGCACAGTTACACAAAAGCAGCTGGATTGGCTACTACTGAAAAAAAAAACCAGTCTGTAACAATTCATCAGTTTATTGTGATTAAAAAGAAGAGTTCTCTGGAAAGAAATCACCCAGCATTTTGGTCTGGAGGATTCAAATGATTATTAATAACAGATTGGCCAAATGAAGTCGACATGTCACCAGGAAAATGTCTCTGCCAGCTCATTTCTCAGTTCAATGAAATAATTATACTTCTTTCATGAGCTGACATGACTGAGAGTTAATGTAAGCTTTTTATGGTCTCGTCAACAAAAAAAGTATAATAAAACTAATTGTGTTTTGGATTTTGGGATATAAGGGAGAGTGGGTACAGTTCTAACACTTTTGTCTCAGCATATAATGCCCGAGGGATGCCAGTTTCTACCAACACGCTGTTGCACATCATGTGACCTATAGAAGCAGGAAAAGTGTTTCCATTGTAGTTTGTGAAACATGGCTCTTTCGAATTGCCTGAAATACCACCTAATGCTGGAGTAAAAACTTTTTTTGGCTATAAATGGGAGTTTTTTCAAAATTGAATTGCTTCCATTTGTGTATTTTTTTACTCTCAATTTCAGTTTGTGCAATTTTTGGTTTAATGGACAGTGTCATTTGGGATATTGTACCTCTTAAAAGACAAATATAGACACAGACAGACAGAAGAGTGATATCAGTCTTGTACTCTAACTCCTAAGAAATCTAATGAGGGTATTACTTTAAAAAAACAACCTTTTCCCTGTGTTAAACCTAAATTTATAGCCATTCGTAAATATGAGCCTTTTTTATACCAAGACTCTAATAGAGCGGTGAAGTAATGAGTCCTAAAACGTGGAAGTCTGTTAAACTTTTAGCACTTCTGGTTCCCTCGTCAAAGTCTATGGGATTTTTTGGGGGGTTTTTTTATGCCTTGGCCTGTGGTTAACACAGGCTATAGATATTTAGACATTTTGTTGTGCAACTAAAACTACGTCTGCTTAAACCCTATTTTTAAATGGGCCTACAGTGCTTGTCGGGGACGTTAGACGTTATTACACACCGGACACAGACACCATTAAACCCACACGTCCGCCTTTACAGCTTCACAGAGTCGCATCTGAACTTGTAGATTTATCTGTTTATGATATTTTTCGATTGTGTCTTAGCGTGTTTTTACAGTATTTGTAGTGGTGACGTTTACATTGTGCGACCATGTTGTAGTTCGTGTATAGCAGAACAATAGCTTTTAGCTTCTGGTGATTTAATTTACGCTTCAAAACACACAAAGTGGTGTTCATCTGTGGAGATTATCATACTCAGCAAAACCTGCAACTATCATAAACTCGTGCTCGCCACAGAGCTTATTTTTGGCCATAATCGAAAATCCCATTAAAAAATCCCATAAGATTTTTGAGGAGGTGAACCAGTGTGATGCAAACTTCTTTGTTGACCTACAAAAAAACGTCATCCATTCACCACACTATTGAACCGAATGAAATAATATATTCAGTGTTGATGAACAGAATCTTCTACATAAAATCACAACAACCCAGAGTCATATTACCAAAGTTTTCTGTGAGATCAATGCATTTGCTATCCAAAAAACATCAAGGTAGTTCCCTTTCTCCTCCGTTTGCATAAAAAAAGTCAATTTATCTTTTCATCTCGACAGAGTCCCAGTGGCCCATTAATGTTTACTCCTTACCCCAAAGCCAATACAGGATGATTCAGGAAGAACATATGAAAGAGGATCCTGAAGGGATGCAGGGAAAGGAAGTACTATAAAAATGATCAATATTGCCATTTTCAGTTGCAGAGAATCCTTCTGGAGCGACTCGACCAGGCTTTCCTCTTGGTTGAATGTTACACAGCCACAGAGAGTGTGATGCTTAATAAGTTATGTCTTCATCCTGCTGATTTTGCCTGACCTTGGTAATAATTCAAGCAGAGAGGCAGATGTGCAAAGAGATGTGACAAATAACCAGCGGGAACGTCTATAGCAGAGTAAATTGTGCATTTAATTGTAATTGTACTTTAAAGAAATGCCACTGTGCTATCTTGATGAATCACGGCGAAATCAATGCTTAAGACAGGGTTCTTCAATGTTTTTCAAGCCAAGAGTCCCTTTGCTGAACAAGCGACGGAGCAGAGAACTTATTCTACAAAACTGAGCTGAACTTCAGATAATTATCTGAACATTTTTTGGGTTTTGTCTCATTTGCACTTATGTGTAGCTGCTAAGTCAGCAGCAGTTGCAGCAAAGCTAGATGCATTGGCCTCATTCGACACTTTCACTAGTGGTTTCTTATGTCAGTCTCATTCACAAGATTGTCTGTACACTTGGAATAATAATACGGCTAATTGGCCGATGTGTTTTAATGATATAATATATATATACAAGCACATTCCCGAAATCAAATATCAACAAATTTTCATTATCATTTAAAGTAAAAAGAGGAAGTTACCACCTGGTGATTGTCAAACCTCCTATTCATCCCTGTGCCGTGTGAAAAACATGTTTTTATACATTACTTTAAACTGCTTTATATTTGGACACTGTTTTAGCTTCACATTAAAACTGTTCCATATAGTTTCACTCCACAGATTAATGTACAAAAATGTTTCCTGTTGGTAAGAACACTGCAACTTTTGATATTAAATTTAAATTTTCCCCTTAAATTGTAACCCTACACCGGCCATCAGGCTGTAAAATATCTCACATAATCTGGGCTACAAATATGACTGAATCCTTTACTGCATACAGCAGATTTAAAACAGTAAACTATGACATATAACTATCTTGAGATAAGGAATATGAGAGGGGTCCTTGCTTTTTTATGTTTCAAAACTTGAAGTTCACTAACTTTACTCAGAAAAGATTCCTGTTTGGTCGGAGATAATCGCTCTGAAGCAGCTGTTTGAAGTAGCACCAGTCGGACATAAACTCTGGTGGACTGTCCACTTGTGTCTAAAGTAGCAGCAGGACTGGCAAAATGGAAACATCACATTCTGAACTGTCCCTCCGCCCCACTTACTCAGCGGACGGACCAACTGTAATCCCAGGCATTAAGTGACTGTGGATTTTTCTGTGGAGACAATACATCACTATTGTGTACGCTTAGGAGAGCCAGTTAACACTCTGCAGCTTCAGGATCACAGTTCGGCACCGCACATTGTACCACGACCAACCCATCATTTGCTGCTGTGCTGTGTGCCAAAGTAATGTGTTCTGTAAATGGAAGCACTGAAGCCAAATTCCAAATTAACTGACCTGAAGCAGACCAGGGGTATCTGCTGCTCCCAAGCACCAGAAGCTTTAAGAAAATCTGGATTTAGGAGGCTGCCAGAGAAACCATCTGTGTGCTGGGACTGCATAAGCTCTGTCAGCTGTGCTGTCACCCTTATCTCTGCACCTCCATCTTAGCTTCAATATTTAAAAACTAGCTGAATGCAAAAGCAAAGGATGGGGACGCTTCTCTCCTTCACAACATTAGTATTCATGAAATGCAGACTAACTAATCATAAATAATGAATGGATCAGGAAAATCTAACTCTTTTATTAATATTGTCAACATTTAATTCTTAGAAAGTGCCCCTTTTATTTTGTCAAGTAATTTAATAATGATAACACAATGGAAGCAAACACGAGCAAATTATGTGAAGAAAACAGCAATGAATTTTACTATTTTTAGAAGCATTGTCACATGCTGAAGATATACTATGTAGGATTTTCTTACTCATACAGAAGTTAAACACCCTCAGCTGTCACTTATGACCCCACTACAAGTTTGTAGTTTGTGGTAGTACACACACACATACACACACACAAACACACACACACACACACACACACACACACACACACACACACACACAAAATCTTCTTTAACACACCCCAACTAATTTTCAGGTCATTTTCTTGTTCCAAACAGGCTTAATTTCTATTAAAAACTAGAAAGGAAAGAAATGAGCAACTTAACAAGAAACAAATTGGTAAAAAGCTGCAAGAAAATTACCAGAAAATTAGCCAAGAAGGAAAGAAAAATAAATAAATAAATAAATAAATAAATAAGTTTGTTGTGCGTAGCTTTGTATGTATAATTCTATAATTCATAGCCTACATCGTTTCTGGACATTTTTCCCCTTAGAAAAAAATAAAAAATTGTATTTTATTTTGAATAGTTTTGTCTAATATTTCTCTCACCCTTCTGTCATTAAAAAAAAAAACAAACAAACAAAAACAGATTGTTTTATTTTTGACCAATGTCATGTAATTTGCATGTTTTTTCATGTTTTTGAATAGAATTAAACATTTTTCGCTCAGGTTCAAAGGCTCAGATACTTGTGAAATGTGTCTGGATGCAGCAAAAGAAAAACTGTTTTCAAAGGGTTAATATCTAACTGCTGAACTATCGCCCACGCGTGCACCGTGGAGTGGTTTGGTCCAGCTGGTTTGGTCAAGTCCAGTGGAGCAACCCCCCCACCTACCGGGCGAGTCGCGCGACACCTGCAGATTTAGCAAAGCCCTGTCACGAGCACCATCCATCTGCACAGAGAGCTCACGCGCCGCGGGCTGCTGAGTGCAGCGTTTGTTGCAGGTGACACTAACAATGAGCGGGATCGTGAATTTTAAAAACTGCGGCTCTGTGCTGGTGACGGGAGCCAGCCGGGGTCTCGGGCTGCAGATAGTCGACTTCCTCGCGAGTGGAGGTTTCTCACCGGGCAAGATTATCGCCACGGCCAGAGATCCCGCGAGGGCGCAGGTAGGCTACACATCAACACCTACGGAGAGCGTAGCTTTGAAGCTAACAGTAAAATTCATTGTAGTTTGAGCTACGATTAAAAACGACCCGCGACACAGTAAATGTCGCGGTTATTCAGAGATGTTTGATATTTAAGTTCGCGAGAGTTCGTCGACATAAACAAACCTGACGTCACGGCAACATGGCGACGCAGTGAACCGTAAGTACATCAGTGTTTACTGTATGCGGTGTTTAATTCGTTGTGTTTGTGCTGTAAAATGTGCTGAAACAACGTTACAGCGCATAACAACTCTCTGCACCCATGCACACAATTCTGAGTCAGTCCACGTTATTACAACAACAAGCAACAATGGCCGCTGTTTCTCTTCGCTAAGGGACTGTTCGTTACTTGTGAGAAGGGAGGGGGTGGTGCCAAACGGGGGAGGCACTGTACATGTATTTTGTGTTTTTATGAAATATTCTCAAGAATCCATAAGTGGGTTTTAAACGTATGTTTTCTTCAAAAATATGAAAAAATCACAAACTGTGAATTATTATTATTTTGTTATTTACGGTGAAGTGGTGAAAGGGAGAGTCATGTATTTTCTCCCTGTCACTCAGGGAAGCTCAAGACAGAAAAAAAAGTTAATTAATTGGTGTCCAGATTTCAGAACATCATATTCATATCAACATTTCATATACACAGGTGTGTGTGTGTGTATGATATACATTAGGTTAATCACATCTGTTTTACCCTGATTCCATCACATATGTCACATATTTATGTCTCCGTAAGTGGTCGTAGAAGGACACTGACGCATTAATAGTGATACACATCCAGTAACATTCACATAATTAGTCACGTGCTTAAGTAATGCAATCATAAATAACACCTAAATAAGGATTTACTATTGGATTGGCGTATGTAAAGGGGGCAGCTATTCCAACACTTGATGGCATGATAAATGCCTGTCCTGTTGAAAGCATTAGATTTTAGGCAAGTTGACATGATTTGACGTGTCCATCGCTTGGCGTTCTGGTGAAATGACCGAAAAAGTATATATATACTATATGTATTTCTTTCTTTCTATTACCCGATTATTTAATTTATGCACATATAATTTTAGCTTTTTTTCTCTGTTTTTCTCTTCTCTTTTTGTCCTTTTACTATTTGCACCGTGGGCATGGAGAGAAAAGCAATTTCAATTCCTGTATGTCTATCAAACATGTCAGAATTGACATAAAGATGACGTCAAACCCCGTCAACTGGCTTGATATTGGCCACACATACATAAGTTGTTGCATGCATGCTTTTGGTGCTTTTCCTGTGTGTGGATGCACTGGGATGCATTAGTGTCCGACTTGCAGTGGACTGAAGCATACACCACCTGCTGTAATGCTTTTAATCTGGTTTAATGGAGAAATCATCTACTTCTGCACGACACTGAGCTGACTGAAGTTAGCGGGTAGCGTAGCTTACGGTTGATGAACTAACGTCAAGACAAAGGGCGCCACTGTTCCCCCACTGGTTATTTACAAATGAACAATGACATGATGTGGTTCTGACCTACAGAAACTTCAGGAGCTGGCACAGAAACATCCCAACATCCACATCATCACTTTGGGTAAGATGGAGAATTACAGTGGTGTGTGTGTGTGTGTGTGTGTGTGTGTGTGTGTGTGTGTGTGTGTAAACAAACAATGTCACAATATATAAAATTAGGCCTACTGTAATAGTTTTTTTTGCATGTGTAAAAAATTAACATAAACACAAAACCCTCACTTAGCAACATGAGCGCCTGTAGAATGTAGATGTGAATTACTCATTTTAAATGTAAAAGATTATTTATACACATTAAGCACCAAGAAACAAAAATTCCTCAATTTAAACCGGCCAACATCTTACAGCACAACTACATGAACTCATGCAAGTTTAAGCTTAAAAGCATGTAGAGTAACGAATAGGTGTCAGATAGATAGATAGACAGACAGATAGACAGATAAATAGACGGATACTTTATTGATTCCCGCAGGGAAATTCATGTATCCTGCAGCTCAAAAACCACATAACAGTTAATAAATAAATAAAATCAAAGATGATAAAAAAACACACTGGGAAAAGGGTTTATTTTTTAATAAATAAATAATTATGTCATTTTCTGTATTTAAGTAAGAATACTAAGCAGTGTAAATATAGAAGAAACAAATGTGCATTGTCCAAAAACAGTAACGGTCAGTAACTTTTATCAAATTCTTGACATGATATTGATATTGACATATTTGATATTGAAGTCCAGAAGTTTATAAATTAATTCAAATCAATGAATACATTTGAAAAGGTAACTTCCTCAAACAAAATACACAAAAGTGGAATGAAGATTGAATCATGTCCATTTTTTTTTGACCCAGCAGGGACAACATTAAATGGAAAAAAATCTGATATACAGGAAAATATACTGTATAATTGAAAACAATACAGAATGTCTGAGAGCCTTGCATATTTTGAATTGTCCCCTGCTGCTTGAATTTTGTGTTTTTCTTTATCTAAATGAACACCAGAACTTATAGATAAAACGATAATGATGATGTTAATGATATTGATAATAATAATAATAATGATGTTTATTATTATAAATTTATAAATTAAATTAATAAAAATGGATAACAGTGCAAAGTATAGTAATAGATAAAAATAAAAATGATAAAATTATATATCATTTAGTAAAACAGACTAAAATTTATAAATATATATTTGGAAATAAATAGTCAATAAATAAAAAAATTGTTTAAGTTCAATTCAAAGCCAGACTAAAAAAAACTACGTTCATATTGTGTTTTCTTTCTTCCATTTTGATCAGCTTTCGGTGATTTGCAGTGTTGATGTGTCTTTTTACCAGATGTAGTGAAGCAGGAGAGTATCGAGAAGTCAGTGGAAGACGTGGAGCGGCTGGTACAAGAAGACGGTCTCAACTGTCTGATCAACAATGCCGGGATCAACGTGGTGGCCGACTTTCACACCGTCACCGCAGAGAAGATGATAGAAAACTTCCATACTAATACTGTGGCTCCTCTAATGATCACCAAGGTAAAGATGATTGTACGATCATTTTTCTATATTGTGAGCTTCCTGTCTGCTCGGGAGTTGCGGATTAGCTACTCAGTGACAAAAAAAGTTTTGTTTGCATTTTCTTCAGCTCTCGCTTCACCAGGTAGCGAAATAAAAAAGAAAAGAAGCTACTCTTCTGTTTGGTTCAGACACCAGGAGCAGGACCTGCAAGTTTCTAATTTCTTGAACTCTGCAAACTAAAACAAAAGGATGACCTTGATGGACAGAAGTAACAAAAACCCTCAGCACCGGGGCAGGCTGTGTTTCATAAATATTAATTGAAAGTCTGGTTTCAGTTGGCCCCAGAGCACAGGGCGGACTGCAGAGCAGCACGCTGTGCTGGTAAAAATTCGGCTGCTGATCGAGAACGTGTCAGCAGGGCATTTGCTTGCTGACAGACAATTTGCTCCAACTGAAGGACAGTGTCTCGAACTACAAACAGGCCAGACTGCTGCCGAATTGTGCAATAAAGGGGGCCGCCTGTAATAAATCGCATAAAGTAGAAACTTGCCGCTTCGCCCTTACTGGACTGAGACTTTAAAACATGCTTTACTCACATACTAAGGTGAAAGAATGAGTTGATTATTGGATTAGTTCAGATGGAAAAGATTCAGACTACTCATAATATTATATCTGGCAGTATTGTAATAGCCTGTTGGCACATTATACAGAGTGTTAGAACAGGAAACACAGGAAAACTAAAAAGAAAAAAGAATTCTCTGGAAATAAATTGTGTGTCATTGAGAGTGTTAACCCTTAGGGTCTGTTTGCACATTTACAGGCTTTTCATTATTCATTAAAAAAAACTACTTTGCATGTAGTATATTGAAAATAAATAATTTTTTGTGTTTTTTTTTTTCTCCAAAAAAACATACCATCATCGTGACAAAAACCTGGCATTTAAGGGTTTAAAATTCTGAAAATTAATGAATATTTGATATTTATGATAAGGACTGATGTAAGTTTAATAATAATATAATAATTTTTAGAGCCTGATTTTGAAAAGTGCATTTTGTGTGTAAAGTGGTATGAGTGTGAGTATTTGACACAGCACAAAAAAATGTATAAAAACTAATTATAACATGTAGTATGTTGAAAATAATTCTTTTTTTTTTTTTTAAATCTAAAAACATAGTGGCATCATGAGAAAAAAACCCCCAATTTAAAGGGCTAACATTTTGAAAATTAAATGAATATTTGATATTTGGGACTAATATTGATTAGTAAAGTACTTCAGTGAAAGTAGGCAAATAATAGCATGTATACTATTTTTGAAAGCTTGATTTTGAAAAGCGCATTGTGTGTGCAGGGCGAGTCGAGTGTGCAATACTAAAGCGAGCCCTAAGGGTTAACTGTGTGTTTCAAAGGCATCTGTGTATTGTGAACATAACAGAGCAAAATAAGAATTAAAATTATAATTCCTTATAAATACAAGCACTACGAGCGGTCAGTGGCGGGTGTACAAAAGATCGGAGCTACTAATATATCGATGAATGCTGGAATAGATGTAAATTTCCGTCCGTGAACACTTTACACACACATTGTTTGTGCTCAGGTTTTATGAATGAGACCAAATATGTTGCGGTATATTTCAGTCATTACAATAAGAGGCTTCACCGCATGTTGCCAGTTTATTAGGCACATCTAGCTAAAATAAATGAACTTTAATACAACAGTCCTGCAATAAACGTTATGATGTTGAGTTTTTGTTTAACTGTCTAATAGAGGTGTTGACAGTACTTTTGAGGATTTAGTTTGTGGTGCTGATGATCTGTATTGTGTAATACTGACATGTTTTTCTGTTATTTAGTCAACAGTCATAGAAATAAATGGTGTGGACAAAGTAATAGAAATGCAATACCGTGTTTATAATGTTTCATCACAGAAAAATCTAAATGGAGAATAAAAGCAATTTCCTTGTAAAATGCACATGCGACCACCAGAGGGCACTGCTGTTATTCCTCCAAACACATACAGTGAGAAGTGTGTTTTAAATCTGTTTAGGTAGGTGTGCTATAAGATGTTGACTGGTATTTATATTTAGAGTTTTCCTAAAATTTAAGATTTGTTATTGCGATAATTTCTTAAAATTGTATCTATAGATCTGTGCTCTTCATGTTTCAAATGCAAATGTACTGGTAGTTTTGTTATTAATATTATACATTATTTGCATTATTAATGGTATTATTAAAGTCATGACATAAAAATTTAGTCATAGTTCAGACTAATCACTCACCAATAGATTTTGAAGATTCAGGAAGCTCTGATGCAGTATAGGTGACGTCTTCTGCTTTTGGCTCCATCTGATGAAAACCCTGTACAGTCGGTTGATGTGTTTTTTTTCTCTCCCCACTAAAAGGCCTTCCTGCCTCTGATGAAGAAAGCTGCGTCCAGAGGAGGAGCAGCGGGGAGCATGAGCATCCAGAGGGCAGCAGTTATTAACATGACCTCTCTGCTGGGCTCTGTGGAGCTCAACTGGGGGGAACGGGCCAACAACTTCAAATGGTACCCTTATAGGACGTCCAAGGTAATGTTAACGTTGGGTTTTTGTATTTGCTTGATAACAATTAATAATGATAAAAAGTACAAGACTGTTGAGGCATGTGACGTAGAATAACTTTATTATGGCTACAGAAAGGGAGCTTAGGCTGGGTATTGCATTTGTGACCTGGTAAGTAATTAGAAAGTAATAAGAAAAAGAAAGCAGAAAGAAAATAAATTCATAAGTGCTCCTCTGATTAAACGTTTAACAACAATAGATTTTAAGATAAATGTGAATTATCACTTGTATTTCACACGCACATTTCAGAAAAAAAAAAAGGCAAACTCCATGCTTGCGATAAATTTGTCTTTAATTATGATTATATTTTATGATATATATTTTTTGGTAATGTATTTTATATATGGATTATATATTTTAATTTATTTCATATTTATGTTTGATAGAAATGTATTTTATATATTATTATATATATATTTTTAAATTTATTTTTTAGATTTATATTTAAAAGAAATTTGTGTTCAATAACAATAATATTTGATAATATATATTTTTTTAAATTTAGATTTAAAAGAAATATTTTTAGGCTAATATAAATCTTTGGTGAGATATCATCTTGAATTTGAACAGTTGTTGTGGTGTCCTTATAAATTAAAATAAGTAGAAAACATAAGTATTTACATACATAAGTACATACATACATACATAAGTAGAGAATGTTCAGAGGAGAGTTACTGAACTAATTCCAGGTCTGAAAGATAAACATGAGGACAGTTAAGAAAATAACTTTTACAAACAGGAGACACAGAGGTGACATGATGTCTTATATAGTAACTTGTTTCTCTCAGAGTGCCCTAAACATGGTGAGTCGCTGTATGGCTGTAGACCTGGAGCCTGATGGGATACTCTGTATGGCTATACATCCCGGCTGGGTCCGCACTGACATGGGAGGGTCTGAGGTGAGCGTCTGCTCTGTCCCACTCTGCTCTGTCCCACTCTGTCCCACTCTGTCCCAGTCTGTCCCAGTCTCATAGGAAATCCCTTAAAAGAGTTGTGATTACCAAAAACTGAACAAATTTGAATGTCTTTTCGTACTCTGGGCCTTTTTTTTATTTATTTTTTTTTTTAAAATGAATTAGTGAGAAAAATGTTTTAGACATAGTTTTAAAATGTATCAGCTGTTACGGTTTTTAGAATGAGTGTCCTAAGTGATACAAAGGGATCATTATCAGAGATGAGAGTAAGTCACACATGTGCAAGTCACAAGCAAGTCTCAGGTCTTAAGGTCTGTCCACACCAAGAACTATAACCTTAACTAAAAAAAATACACATTATAACTATAACAACAACGAAAGTGGCAAACGATATCATTTTGATCACTCCAAGAGCAATTTATGAACAATAGAAATACTAACAGCCAATCAGAATCTGTCTTATTTAGACGTCACATCTAACATAAATCCTGACATCTACTTTGGATCACAAGATGTATGTTTTTATGTTGAAAAAGATGTATGAAGCTGTGGACTATTTTACTGTTTGTTTTGTTTTTATTCCTGTGAATTTAGTCATAGATTAGATTATTAGTCTCCCTGATTGTACCAGATTCTGGCCAGCAGGTGGTGGTGTTGACTGCTATCAGGAGAAGAAGAGGAAAGAAAAAACTTCCACATGTTGATTTAAAAAAAACATCACCTTAATATGATGATTTATTGGCTACATACAAATTTTGAATTTAGATCTAAATCTCTGAATTTAAAATGTTAAGTTTGGGTGTCATCAGTATTTTTATGGGTGTGCTGAGAGAGGACATGGAGATAGTTGGAGTCAGAAAAGAAGATGCAAAGAACAGGGAGAGCTGGAGGAGGTTGATTTGCAGTGGTGTCCCCAAAAATGCTGAAAGGAGAAGAAGAAGAGTGTCATCGGTATTTTTCAGGGACATTTTTCTATAAAATAAAGTACTTACAACATCAGCTTATCATTTAGGGTTTAGGAACAAACTTTAACATGGTATAATAACTCAGTCACTGATATTAACGGCTATATTACCATTTGTTGGGCTGCAGATTACACAAAAAGTAATTTGACCTGAGACATTCAAGCCAAACAGTCTCTGACACTGACAGGGTCTCTGAGGTTGGTTTTGTCTTTACTGTCCTCTTTTATGACCGCCAGAATGTCGACAAACTGATGTTGACTTATACCAAAGTAGGAATGAAACTTGTCTTCAAAAGATGACAGCTCTCATAATAGAAATTTTGATTCTCCCGATTCCTGTCGTCTTTGAAGAATTTCATTTGTTTGTTTCTCCTCAAACTCCTCGCAGCGTACGGCAGTGGCAGCTCATTGCATATGTCTTCGTGGAGTGTATACCGCATGCTTTGTGCTGCTGTTTACAGAAAGTTATCGCTTATCAGTATGGATGCTCATATTGTTATCGTCATGGATATGGTTATAGTTATAATGCTGAGTGTGGACGGACCTTAAGTTACACGTGCGAGTCTCAAGTCTTAACCTTTAAGTCGCAAGCAAGTCTCAGGACACTGTGGTGAGAATCAAGCAAGTCAAGTTGAGTCTTTGCTAAAATTTAAGTAAGTTGAATCAAGTCATACTCACAAACTCATGAAGACAAAATAAATAAACTGCCCCTGTGGTGAAATGTAACTAAAAGTATTTCATGGGGCACTGTAAGTACAAATCTGACTCTTTTCTTTTTATGCCACAGTTTCTTTACACTCTGCTACATTTATCTGACAGCTCTGGCTACTTTACACATTAAGGTTTTTGCACACAAGTAGTAGTAGTAGTAGTAGTAGTAGTAGTAGTAGTAGTAGTAGTAGTAGTAAATCTAATAAGTAGTCAACTAATAAACTGACAGAAAATGAATTGCCAACAATTTTATAACCACTTAAGTAATTTTTTAAATGCAGTACATGTCATTGCTCCAGCTTTCAAAAGAATACAAATATCAGAAAAGAAAATGTAACTTCTTAGTATCTAGAAAAAATTTAATATTGAATAAAAAAAAAGTAAATTCCTTTAAAGTCCTCTGCCTCAATTTATAAGTCAAGTCTCGAGTCATGATTACCAAGTCAAAGTCCAGTCCAATCATTCATCACTGTTAGTCAAGCAAGTCTCAAGTCCTCAAATTTGCAACTTGTGTCGGACTTGAGTCATTTCGTGTGACTCAGGTCCCTTGCCTCTGATCATTTTATGATGTTTCTTTGAAATGTATCTGAAATGTTAATTTTCTGTGTTTATCCGTCTCTTTCCAGGCTCCACTGAGTCCAGAGGAGAGCGTTTCTGCTATCTTGTCTGTGATTGGTGGACTGACTGAAAAGGATCATGGCTCATTTCTGAACTTCACAGGAGAGGTGTTGCCGTGGTGACCCTGATTATTATATAACGGATCCTAATGGCCATTCAGCCACAGCTATGCAAAGATAAACATATCAGCGACTCAGAGTGCACAGCGTTAAATCTTAGTTAAGTTCTACCTTTTAATAGAAATCGTGCATTTTCCACCTGGATGCGACGTCATTACAGGAGAGCTACAGGGTTCAGTTTAGTTATGAAGAGATTACTTGAGTATTCAAGTACTGTAGAAGATGTGCTGTTTGTTGTAGCTTGTTTTTAGGCTGCATTATACATGCAGTACGCTGTTAGGGAAGTGCAGCTTGAACTTGTTGCAAAAATAAAAAAAATATGTGTTTACATGTAAACACACACATTTCTTTCATTTAATCAAACTCACTGTTCCAGACAAACGGACAAGGTGTGTGTGTGTGTGTGTGTGTGTGTGTGTGTGTGTGTGTGTGTGTGTTTGAAAACTTCTTTTTCTCTTGATCTCTTATATAAAAACAGTGTTTTAAATGCTATTTTGAGGTTGTTACTGTTTAGAGCTTTTTAGCAGCGATAACTTAAACGTGGCAACAGCATTTTTGTTTTTGTTTGTCTTTTGTTTTCTGAAACTGAAAATGTGTTTTGCCATTTTAGGGACCTTATTTGTTGAGTTATTAAGATTCATAAGAATTATATCTTTATATTATATTTATGCATTTATAAGTGAGCTTATTAATGAAAATGTGACGTGAGAGAGCGTTTAATAACTGTTATACCAAATGGTTTTTTTTTTTTTTTTTTCCAGTTTTTTTGTGTTTAATCTGTAAGTTTACAGGATTTGAATTTCAATCCTTATTAATGTATCCACCCTCCGTTCCTGGTATATAAAATACTGTGGTGTGCACAAACGAACAAGCAAGCAAGTCACTACAAGAATTAAAATGTACTTTTTCTTTTTCCATCATTTTTGATGATGACAGCAGTATTGAAATATCCCTTATGATATATATGTATGTATACATTGCAAATGTATTTGTTTTGCACGTTTTGCAGTTTACTGTCTCTATATTTTATATGTTAAAAAGTGGTAGCCACTGATGGTAACCAAAAGACCAAAAACAGTGGCTTTGATTATTGTCCAGCCCTGTGAGATAATATGTTTTCAGCTGTGTAGCTGCTTTTGTCATGAACTGTGAGATTATTAGAAGATGCTGCGACACAGTCTCACAGAAAAACCCGTGGAATGGACACATGGGCATGAAATGTGTTTCAGTTTCGTACTGGCATCACAAAAAAATAATGCCATTACAGTTTAGTTTATTACAAACAGTTGCGGTTTTTTTATTGTGAAATAGTCACAGTTTGGTTAGGTTTAGGGAACAAAAATACTAAAGATAGTGGTTTCGGCTAAATTGGGCGTAAGTGACGCATATTTGCACACATAGTGACAGGAAGTACCTAAATATAATACTTGTTGTAGTTGTGTAAAGTTATGTAAGTCCTGGTTGAAAGTCATTTTTTGTTTGACCCCCCATACACTTTACACTGGCATTGCTTTCATGTTGCCGGCATGTATTTTAACACAATGCATTAAGAGCTGTGTCCATTTCTTATATTTCTTTAAAAATCACATACTGCTATGAGAATGGGCAGCTAAAAGATATTTATTTTCTCACAGTTTTTAAGGAGATCATGTCAAACAGGGAAGTTAAGTCAAAATGTTTTTCTTCCTCATTCTTGGAAAGGCGAGCTTAGTCTGTAACGTTACCTGACCGTATCTTTGCCTTCCAGCAGGGTGACTTGACATGTTTTTATTGTTAAAGACCTATTTTTAGGTGAATTTTCTGTTTCCCCTTGTGTGTCTGTCTTTCAACAGGCAGTCCTGCAAAATAAAAGGTGACGAGTCTGCGAGATAATGACAACAATGAAAAGCTTATAAGGTAAATGCCATGTAAAGTCATTGTCCTGTCTTGCCTGGTGGCACTCGAGCTGTTAAAGTTGTGAGAGAGTCGAGTGTGTCTTATCACCGTCCTTTTACTGCACCTGTAGCTCCAGCTGGTTTGGGTACAGCTGGATGATAAAACAGAGGTAAAGTTGAATGTTTCAAACCTCCTAACAGTTTGTGATCGGATTATTACTTTAAAGTGCTTTAGAAATGCTGACCTTGGCACATAGTGGAGAAACATGCAAACATGCAGAACACATTTTGGGAAGCAGACCTGTAGAGGGATTTTGAAGAAAAGGAGACCTGTATATCAGGTCATGTTAAGCTCCCTAAAATGTCATTTAAATCTAAGCAACCAGTTTGCCCAGAGAGGTGTGCAGGAAGTCATGTGCTGGGTGTGTGTATGTATGTGTGTGTGCGTGTGTGTGCGTACGTGTATGTGTGTGTGTGTGCGTACGTGTGTGTGTGTGTGTGTGTGTGTGTGTGTATGTGGACAGTAAGAGGAGAGAGAGAGAGTTTGCCTCGAGAGTCCAAACCAGGAGGAACAGTTATATGATACGTTGTTGCTTTGAATTTCTCAGTCTAACTACTTATTTTGTTTCTGTGGACGAGCTCTGCATGGATTTACAGCACAAGAAGAAACTTGCATTTCTGAAGGAAAAACATGCCTTGAGTTTTATCACTTGCTACAGGTAATTGTGTCTGCATGTTATTGAAGTCCTGACTTTGTCTTTGACTTTCACCAGTCTTTAAAAAAAAAAAAGAGAGAATTGTCACTATTGTAGCTGCTTTGTTGAAAGGGGGTTACGCAAACTTTCTTTGTTTAAATACAAATACTACTCTCAACTTTTTTAGGTTTTTCCTTGCAAGGTTCATCTTGTTTTGCATGCAATGTGAGCAGGACAAGTGCTATTTGACTAAATTGATAGGAGATAATCATGTTTTTCTGACTACGCCACGGCTGAACCAGTTTTCTTTACCTCAAAGATTAATCCAACTATTGAAGTATGTTCATTTTCAGGAGTGTGGACATTTTGACCTGATCACCTGGGCTCTTTTCTAGGAAAACAGGTATGTAATTGTATCATTTTTGTAGCTGTAATCAAATAAAGCAATAATAACAATATATGAAGGTAATAGAAATGGAAATGACCTACACACACACTCTCTCTCTCTCACACACACACACACACACACACACATATATATATATATATATATATATATATATATATTGTCAGAGGCAGAACTGGCATAAATATGCAAGTTGATCCACTGACTGACTTACCTCAAACTCAGGTCAATCCAGGACTCATTTAGTGCTGTTTGGCCTGCAGGCCTAAAAACACAGGTTTTACCATAACATAAAAAATGGTTCAAACCGTGACAGTTTTTGGCGTGAGAAAGCATGAACAACACCAGGATCCTGAAACTGAAGCAAACTGAATATATTCATCATTTCTTTTATTATCTACACCTGTGCTTTTCATATCTTGAGATTTTGAAATTATTTGAAGACTTTGGCTGTGATCTTGATCCATTTTTACCAGAGTGCCCCAAATGTCTCTGTCCAAACAGTATCTTCAAATATGTTTTATTGTTACTATCTATCCGTTTTACATCTCTCATCTCCTGGAAAATTTTGCCAAATGACAGGAGGCCAGGGGGCAGTGAGAAAAGTCTCACATTTCTAGGACATTTCTAGGACTTTAGGACATTAGGGATTTAGCTAGGACCTCTGTCTGGGGGTGTGAGTAATCCTCCATTTGGCACTTTTCTTGATAAACAAGCTCTATTTTTATGCTGTTTTATGCACTCTTAAGTATTCTTAAAGTACAAAAACTAATTCTCAGTGTGAATCACTATTTTTATTGTGAATTTGAAATTGTTGAGGGGGCCACCCGACACGCTATCGAGGGCCAGATTTGGCCTGTGGGCTGTAAATTGAGTATAAATGATTTACAATATGTTCCCCTCACATGGTTTGTTGCACTGCAGAGGCATGTGTAAGCCACATGGAGTTGGAGAATCATGGTCACGCTGATGGACCATCAGGGGCTGCAGTCGGCCGCTGGAGAGCTGAGTATGCCGTTCTCAGACACGGTCAAGTACTGCATCCTGGGCATCTCGGTCACCCTCCTCCTGTTGGCGCTGGGCATCTTGGTGTGGCAGGCTTTCAGATGCTGCACAAAGACAAACACATACACCTTGCAAGATACCTGTGAGTAAATTACGATACCAAACAGTACAACATATTTTGCTGACGCTTGGTGACTGACCAAGAGAGTAATTACCAAATGCAAACTTGTGTCTAATTTCTTTTGTAGTGAACAATGATCTTCTGTATGAAAAGTCAGACCAGCAGGAAATCACTTAGGAGCTCCAAGTACTAGGGTAAGAGGAAATGCAATAAAGAGGTGTGGAAAGAACAAAACTTTTCATTTAAACTTATTTTCTTATGACCATATGTCAAATGATCTATGGCCATATTGTATCAGGTGTCCCAGAGTTAAAAGCAGCACCTGGACTGTTCAACATAAAGGTAGATTTATTAGTCATTATTAAGGAAAGTTTAAAAACCAAAATTATAATTTGTTCTTAATCCTGCTACATCTTTGGAGTTGGGAGGATGAGCTGATTAAAATATTGCTTCTGATGGCATCATACAGTTCTTGCAGTGCATTGCAGAGTAAAAACTGAAGCAGAGCCACAGTTTGCGACCTTTGAGGAAGCTGCAGGGCGCCCCAGGATGTGTGTTTCAGTGAGGTGGATTTGAACTGTGAAAACTGACTTATGAAAACACATTCAGTGTTACATTACATTACATTAGTGTTACAGTGTTTTACATTCAGTTTCAAGCCAATGCTATTAATTACACTATCTGCAGGTACTAGTCTCTTTACATGCATGACTAGTTTGTTTTTGAGATGCGGATTTGAAATGCGATTGGTTTGTCTAAATGTTTTGACTGTACAAGGAGGCGGTGTAAGGTTATAATTGCTTTGAAAAAGAATTATGGACAGAAAAACAAACTATGTAAAAAAAAAAACCCAACTATATATGGTAAATAAGATCTGTAGGGACACAAAATCAAGAAAGTCTTCTTGGAAAATGTAGATTTACTTAGGGTGTGATCTGCCAGTTCATTATTTTAAATAAGTACAACATGACTTCAGACACTAAGACATTTTGATATGACCTGTTCATAGAGATGAAAAAAAGTCAGTCAGCCTCTTGCTGAGTCTTAAGAAAACCTTTAGTGTACATTTCTCTCCTGACTTGGATGTGTTTAGCAGCATTATTCATATTTCTGTGAGAGGAGTCAGGTTGGGTGAGGTTTCTCTGTTGATTTTATGCTCCACACTACACGTGAACTGTGTTTGAGAAGTCACTTTTTATTTGGACAGCCTCCTGTTTCCCTTCCTATCACCTGATCTGACTTGTGTTAGTAAAGCCGTACTGAGAGTAGAAACAGTTTGTAGCTTGTACAGCGTTAAGACAGGATTAAAGTTGAATTTAGGGACAAAGTAGAGTTGGCTGATAAAGTGGGACAAGGACTGCACTGCCATCAGGTCGGGGTTAATTTCAAAATTATAGGAGCACTTATTAGGGTTTGTACAGTCACAAAAAAAACTTGGAAAAGTCCCGGAATAGCAATTCCCACACCTGAATAGGTTTTGGAAAACTAAATATACCCTGAACTTTTTATAAAAATCATGACATTTTCTTTCACAAACCTGTATAATAACAACACACAATGTGTTTAACAACTATCATAATCGAAAGTTTCTGGCTGTGATAAATAGTGTAATTTTTAGTGATTTTTAAAGAAAAATATCTTCCTTTTAAAGGCATAAAAAGGCATTTTTTTCTTTAAAATTGCCAAGAAATTTTTTTTTTAAAAAAAGAAAACAGAGCATGTTTTTTGATGGTCATTTTGTGAATGTATCATCTTTAAAATTTGCCTTAAAGTCCTTGAAAAATCATGTAAAAGTCATGGAAATTTATTAGTAAAATGTGTATGACTTTTCAACCTTGGTTTGGTATAACCAAAATCTACAGCCTTACAAATCAAACATCTTTGACATAGTGAGAATTGAATCATAAATTTCTCAAATATTTTATTAGTTTCTACTTTTTAATTTCATTTTATTTGTAAAATATTACACTATATTATTCCTGTTATTTTGTCCAGACCCAGTAATGTGTGGAGATGCTTCAAGTAGGCAACATTGCCTGTGTACATAAAGATTTAACTTAACAAAAAAAGAGTTGGGACTTGTCACAAGTCAAATAAAATCTGCAGGTGCGGTACTGTAGTTGTTTATTAGAAAAAGAAAGAAGAAAGAGAGATAGAAACGGCCTGTATGTCTTCGTGATCCCCAGGTGGAGGACGTCAGCACAGAGGTCCGCAGGCTGAGTCACTGTCTGTGTCAGGCCTCAGCGCCCTCCTCAGGATCCAGCCAGACGGACGGGGACATAGGGGAGCCAGCCAGCATCAAAAAGGTAGCGTTACATGACTTTAAAATCCTGTCATTATTTGACAATTATTAATTAATAATTTTTGTTTGTCTTTTTATTATCTTTATCTAATGGTGTGTGCTCCTCTCATCTTCTAAAACCCATTCAGGGTTCCCTTATCAATCAATCAATCAATCAACCAAAAAATCAGACTTTATTTATATAGCACTTTTAATACAAGCAAAACTGTAACACAAAGTGCTTTATACAATAAAACCAAAACCAAAAAAACAATGTTTAAAATAATAACAATAACAACAACAATAATAATAATAGTATAGCTGGATTAGGCGGTCTGCATGTGCTCCTAGTTGCCGCGCCGGCCTCCCTCTGTGTTTACGGATAGACATTGTTTGTCCCTTATGGGGGAAGGGGTGTTGCAAAACAGGTCGGGCATTTTAAAAAATGTAAACATTGAGGGAGGATTTGACTTTAATTTTGGCTTTGGTTGGGGACATACAACTTAAAAAGGTACTATTTCATATTTACTTTAGAGAGAATACACAGTGCATTTCACATTTTCAAACAATATCAACAGCATCATTATGTGCTTGGTGTCTTCTCTAACACCTCGTCTTTTACCAGGTGGATGGATCTCTACGTTTCTCTGTTTATTATGACCAGCTGCAGTCCCAGCTGGTGG
This sequence comes from Plectropomus leopardus, assembly GCF_008729295.1. Lineage (NCBI taxonomy): Eukaryota > Metazoa > Chordata > Actinopteri > Perciformes > Serranidae > Plectropomus > Plectropomus leopardus. The sequence goes on from NC_056473.1 coordinate 30,898,312, forward strand.
TCACCATCCTGCAGGTGGAGGGACTTCTGGAGGACAGCCAGACACGCAGCTTCCAGCCATTTGTGAAGCTCAGACTCATGTGGGCAGGTTCAGACGGAGCTGAAGTGGAGGACAACACAGATGATGAGGTAGTTTTGCCCTTATTAGTTAACACACAGGCTATAATATGTCACTGACTGAGTCAATCAAGTGTCAGCCACAGAAATGACTGCATCTTATTTTGGGAAATATACCACTATTCTTTTCTCCTTTTATGCTTTTGTAAAAAAAAAAAAAAAAAAAATTGTCAGCACTGAGTACATTTACATAATGTGTTAGAAAAAAGTCGAATTATTGTGTTATTTTGACCAAAACTGGACTTTTAAAACACATATAATGATATGGCAGCTCAGTCGGACTTTAATTGGACAAGATGTTAAGCACGACCTGCTAGTCCCCGAGCCAGCCTCCCTCAGTGGTAGAGATAGGGACTGTTTGTTAATAGGGTCAGGCATTAAAAAAAAAAAAAAAGTAAGCACAGAAGAGAGACCTGTGTTATTAATTTTGTCTTAGGTGAGGAAAATACAACGTGAAAATGTAGTATTTTATATTTATTTTAAATAGAAAAGTCACACCCCAGTCACCTCCCTCCTCTGAAAAATAATTAAAAACTCCCACAACACCGGCACTAAAGCGACGTGATGTAGTGCTGTGAACGGAGCCGCTGTGCCACCTAAAAATATCAATATCATAGACTGTATAAATGATATAGGTTTATTGCAACTAGCTGAAAGTGGACATAGCTCAACCTGCCATGGTGGAGTCGGACATATTTCGTCAATAAATCAGTTCTCCCCCAGTTCCTGTATACTGGGACAGTTAAATGGCCTAATCGAGCAATAACAGTAGCTCAACTAAACTGTGCATGTAAACGTACTGAGTGTCCTTCAGATTCGAAGCCTTGGAGCAGTGTCTCTGTACTGTGTAAAAGCGTGTTATAAACCACATGCTTAAACTACAGGGAGTGCAGAATTATTAGGCAAGTTGTATTTTTGAGGATTAATTTTATTATTGAACAACAACCATGTTCTTAATGAACCCAAAAGACTCATTAATATCAAAGCTGAATATTTTTGGAAGTTGGAGTGGGGCTTTTTTAGTTTTAGCTATTTTAGGAGGATATCTGTGTGTGCAGGTGATTATTACTGTGCATAATTATTAGGCAACTTAACAAAAAACAAATATATACCCATTTCAATTATTTATTTTCACCAGGGAAACCAATATAACAGCTCAACATTCACAAATATACATTTCTGACATTCAAAAACAAATCAGTGACCAATATAGCCACCTTTCTTTGCAAGGACACTCAAAAGCCTGCCATCCATGGATTCTGTCAGTGTTTTGATCTGTTCACGATCAACATTGCGTGCAGCAGCAACCACAGCCTCCCAGACACTGTTCAGAGAGGTGTACTGTTTTCCCTCCTTGTAAATCTCACATTTGATGAGGGACCACAGGTTCTCTATGGGGTTCAGATCAGGTGAACAAGGAGGCCATGTCATTAGTTTTTCTTCTTTTAGACCCTTTCTTGCCAGCCACGCTGTGGAGTACTTGGATGTGTGTGATGGAGCATTGTCCTGCATGAAAATCATGGATGCGGACTTCTTCCTGTACCACTGCTTGAAGAAGGTGTCTTCCAGAAACTGGCAGTAGGACTGGGAGTTGAGCTTGACTCCATTCTCAACCCGAAAAGGCCCCACAAGCTCATCTTTGATGATACCAGCCCATACCAGTACCCCACCTCCACCTTGCTGGCGTCTGAGTCGGACTGGAGCTCTCTGCCCTTTACCGATCCAGCCACGGGCCCATCCATCTGGCCCATCAAGACTCACTCTCATTTCATCAGTCCATAAAACCTTAGAAAAATCAGTCTTGAGATATTTCTTGGCCCAGTCTTGACGTTTCAGCTTGTGTGTCTTGTTCAGTGGTGGTCATTTTTCAGCCTTTCTTACCTTGGCCATGTCTCTGAGTATTGCACACCTTGTGCTTTTGGGCACTCCAGTGATGTTGCAGCTCTGAAATATGGCAAAACTGGTGGCAAGTGGCATCTTGGCAGCTGCACGCTTGACTTTTCTCAGTTCATGGGCAGTTATTTTGCGCCTTGGTTTTTCCACACGCTACTTGCGATCCTGTTGACTATTTTGAATGAAACGCTTGATTGTTCGATGATCACGCTTCAGAAGCTTGGCAATTTTAAGAGTGCTGCATCCCTCTGCAAGATATCTCACTATTTTTGACTTTTCGGAGCCTGTCAAGTCCCTCTTCTGACCCATTTTGCCAAAGGAAAGGAAGTTGCCTAATAATTATGCACACCTGATATAGGGTGTTGATGTCATTAGACCACACCCCTTCTCATTACAGAGATGCACATCACCTGATATGCTTAATTGGTAGTGGGCTTTCGAGCCTATACAGCTTGGAGTAAGACAACATGCATAAAGAGGATGATGTGGTCAAAATACTCATTTGCCTAATAATTCTGCACTCACTGTATGGAACAGCCTTAATGTGGAGCTAAAGCAATGTCCAGACATAAACCAGTTTAAAATATAACATTTTATAATATATCATATAATTTTATAATTATATAATTTTAAATTTTATATAATATAAATAAATGTATAAAAACATGATTTTCACGAGATGCAGGGATGAAAAAGAGGTTTGACAATCACTAGGTGTTTTACAGGGTTACTGTTTATTTAGTATTTATTTTTTCCTAGTTTATCTTTCTCTTTTTCTGTGAATAATAATGAAAAATTGTAGACATTTGATTTTGAGTGTGTGGGTGTATGTATATATTTAATCAATTGTAGTATAAGTTTAAATTAATGAGGAAGCTGGTTAGTTAAAATTCAGTGATTTATGGAGAAGGTGAGATTAAATAATTTTTTTGTTCTTCTCACTCCTTTTTGAATATGTAAACCAAGTCATCATTTCTTTTGCTTTATGTTTTTCACTGTCTGTAAAAGATATTATTTTTTTGTCTGTCTGCTTTTGTTTAATAGTTTCTCTATTTCCTTTTTTCCATTTTCAAAATAAATCAAATCAAAATCAAAAATCGAACTGCTGTGACCCTCTCAGAGCGAAGGGACGGCGCCTGTCCTGTGGACGGTGCTGCAGGAGTGGCGGACTCGCGTTGTGAAAGGCAGCTTTAACCCTTTGTATGGAGACCAGTTCAGCTGTATTCTGCAAGATGATAAAGAGCTTCATCACATCAATCTGCGGATGGAGGTCCTGTAGTAAAACACACCCATTTCTCACATTCAGTATCTGTCAAATCATAGGAAATTATTCTGTCAGTTGAAAAAAAGGATCTAAATAGAGGGGAAGGAGTGTTTACTTCTGGAAGTAAAACTGTGTGTCTGTTGTATGTCTGTGTGCAGGTGAGGGACTTTGATAAATTCTCGCGGCACACAGTGTTAGGAGAGGTGAGGGTTCCTCTAGGGCAGCTCAACATCTCCTACCCTCTGGAGCTACAAGAAGATCTGAGGATGCCCCAGAAGGTACAGTAAGACATCATGCTTATTGCCTCACATGCTGCCTCACATGCTCCTGTCCAGCCAAAAATCTCACATACCCCCTGCAGTACTCCAGAGTACCACTAGGGGTGCCCCTGCCCCCATTTAAGAACCACTGGTGTCAAGTATGTTTACATGATTATAAAAGTAAACGAGTTAATAAACTGTTATGCTCCCAGTCTGTTTTTGTTTTCCAAATGTATTATTTGTTTAGAAGAATTAGAATTAGATTATTATAATTTAACTCTTGAACATACAGAACATAATTTTAAAATATTGAGGGAAAGAGTTTAAGGGAAAGACATTACACTATAATAATATAATAATTATATTATTATATTGTTATTTAAATAAGTGATGAGGCATTTGCAGAATAGAGGGAAGACAACTTGATTCTTAGAGTAGAAAAAGTACCAAACAGAATAGTAAAATTACCATTATGTTAAGTATTTGTGTACCTGCTCGTGGGGAACATTTCTTTTTGGGATTGAGTCTTGATTTATTTATTTCCTTTTTTATTTTATTTATATATTTATTTTTTAAAAATTTGGGGTTAATTGTTATATATATGATTATTCCTTTTACACTCATTTTTTGCTTGAAAATGTCATTATTAAGTAATAATCGAAGATTGATTTCTTAAATTTTCAGTAAATCCCACCTTCACCCCTGAGTTACAAAAGAAAGGACTCTGTGAATGAACTCTATCTTTTGAATTACAAGCATACTGTAGCAATTAATTTTATTACTTGCTGCTTACTATTATTTCACATATAAATACACACATATTACCTGTTGAATGCTGTTATTTATGGTGCTAAGAAACATATTTTGTGCTTAAATGTTATTCCTCCCTCTCTCTGGACAGGATCTCGTGGGAGAGGTGCTTCTGTCTTTAAAGTTTCTTCCCCCACCTCTCAGAGGCTTGAGGTTGGATTGCTAAAGGTCAGAACGGTCGGCCCAGAAATACGTTCAGATGCAGGTAAATAACAAACACCTCTATCACCTGATAATGTGTAAATTTCCTTAAAATGTAAAAACGCCTAAAAAAAAAAAAGAAGAAAAAAAAATGTAATAATAACCAATAATGTAATAACTTGAACAATAATGTAATAAAATGTCCTGACTCACTTTGTGAAATATTTGTTTTTAGGTAAGTGCAAATTGTGTTACATTTTTAGGCATTACAACTTTTTCAGTAAATTATTACATTATTGGATGCTACAAAAACCTTTATAATCTGTTGAAAAAATGTCCCACTATAACAATAACCCAACATGATGTGTGTTTTTTTCATGTTTACCTTTTCCTCTCTTCTGTTTTATTGCATAATTATTTCTGTCCTCATCTGCCTGTCCCCTCTTATTTCTACTTTTATTATAGCCTATATATATACTTTTATTATAGCCTTTAGATATATATCCACTTAAGGGTTTTCTGAGATTCCCCTGCATGTTGCCTTTCCTTAAAATATATAATATTGTAGTTTTTAATATGTACTAAATAAATCAAATTACAAAAGCAAAGTTACAAACATTCAACTGTCATATAAATATACATCACATACAGATCCCAATTTGCCTGTTTTGTGTTGTACAGCCTTGTACGCCAGAATCAGTGTGCAGTGCAACCAGTGCAAGCTGAGGTACCAAAAAACCTCTGCAGTGGGCCCGCTGTCTGGTGACCATCTTCAATGAGGTCCTCATGTTCTCCCTGCCAGAGTTTCCTCTGGAGCGGTGTAAAATACTGGTTTATGTGTATGAGACTCACACGACAAGAAAATCAGCCAAACAACTGATCGGACAGTTGACTGTGGGGAAGGAGATGAGTTCAGAAGACGAGCACTGGAGCTTAATGATGCGCTCAGTCCGCCAGCCAATAGCAAAGTGGCATGGCCTGCTGATCTGACATGAATCCCATAAATACTCTCCTGCACTTCCTAGATGTTGGTACCTGGTTTTACGTCCCTGAAAGCGGCGGAGCATGATTATCCGGCTGTAGCCGAATCTGCAGCTGCTGAGCTGCAGGCCTAACATGGACTCCTGTGCTTGATGACACTAGTGGTAGTTACTCAGTCTACTTGTGTCTCTTATCCAACTTTTTAGCTCCAAATCTCATCATATTGAAAGAGTTCTTATGATCTGATACTTGCCTTTTTTCTGATGATTGGTTTAGTTTTGCACTCATTTGTTGCTGTTGTTTGTGTTACTGTTATAGTTATCTTTAAGATGTGCTGCTCTTTAGTGCATGTTGTAAAACTCAGATAATTCTGCATTATTAAATCTTTGTATTGCAAGTCTGAATGTTCCAAAAAACAAACAAACAAACAAACAAACAAAAAAAAACAAAAACAAAAATAAACTGTAAATAAATAATAACTTATGGCTTTTGTTTAAGAGAAACCAAAACATATGAAATAATAAATAAATATTCCCAAGGATAGGCAAAACAAAACATACTATTCATGTAATAAGTGGTCAACTTGTAATAATAATAATAATTATTATAGATTTTATTTATAATGCACTTTACATTTAGCAAAATCTCAAAGTGCCACAGACACGGTATAGGGACAGTAGAATAAAAACATTAAAAAACAAGGCAAAAACTAAGAGCAGATATAAAACAAATTTAAAATTTAAAAAAAAAAAAAAAAAAAACAGTGCATAAGATTAGGCAAAAGAGAGAAGCAAACATGAAATAAAAAGCTTACAGTTCTGGTTCTGGTGGAGAAGCGGTGAACAACCAGCACCAGCATGCTCTCCCCACAACTTGTATTTATTTATTGTTAGAAATGCTCTGCTCACACTTACAGTTAAACTTGCAACACCTAATTTTAATTGTTAGTTTTAGGCTGAAAGGTGTTTTTGTCTTTTGAGACTCATCACTGGCTGTACTAAAGCGATTTCCTGCATTGATTTCATATCAGGCCTCTGACACCATCTGCTGGTTTGAAAATTCATTTTGTGAAATACATTTGCTTTTATCCTGTGAGCAGTCAGTAACTGAATCAGGATTGGAAGTGATGGTAAATAATAGTTTTTTTTTTTTTTTTTTTTATAATTTCACAATATGGATCTTTTCTTGTTACCGAATTTGTGATTTGGTCTAATAAATGTAATAAAACAATAAATTTCCATTTCAAGATAATCCAAATGTTTAAAATCTGAATTGAACTGTCAATAATTCCAGGATTGCTTAATTACAGAAACACTTTTCTATTTATTGGAAGTTTTTACCACAGTGGGATAAAAAAGGATTTTATTACTAATAGCAGTTATTATTATTATTATTATTATTATTATTATTATTATTATTATTATTATTATTATTATTATTATTTCTACACTAAATTTAATGATGACATTTTTCAGCATTTTTTTTTAAGACACCATTATTTCAGACCCTCAGCAGGCTGTTACAGTACTGCAGAGGTCTGTATTTCGGTAGTGCGTGATGGTAAGGGCACACTCAACTACTCAACTAGAAATGTTAAATTTGTAACTACTATTAATGTCAGCATCATGTTGTTTATTTCGACCTTTTTTTTCTTTTAAATTTTAATTATTTTAGAATGTGTAAGCCTACGTAATTATTTTTCTATCACTATTTTAACGTTAGCTAGTTAGCTACACTGAGTTAGTAGCTAGATAGCTAGGTTAAGTAAATGGCTAAATAGCAATGTTAAGTTCATAACTATTATTAATGTCTGTATCATGTTGTTTGTTTCGACCTTTTTTTTTTTTTTTAAAGCTTTTATTTTAATCATTTTAGAAATAGTTTTCCTACCTGATTATTTTTACATTACTTTCATTTTAGCTAGCTAGCTACTAGCTCGACCTTGCGAACTAGCTAAAATGAAAAGCTAGCAGGCTACATAGCTAGCTAGGCTAAGTTAGTTGCTGGCTAGCTACTAAAAACGTCTCTATATGTGGGACAAGAGACCATGAAAGGGACAAAAGATAGAAATGCTGCACTGCTCCAGTGGTGTTTTACTACTTGTGAAAGGCACATGAATGCCAGTTTGAAAACACATGAAAAGCGCCAACCAGCAGAGAAGACATCCGGTCCTTTCTTTAATGGTAAGGGTACATTTAAATAAAAACATTACTCTAAACTTTAGGTCAGATGCATTAATCTTATTAATGTCAGTCTCATGTTGCTTATTACGACCTTTTACAAAAGCTTTTATATTTTAGAAAGAGTTATACTACAGAGTTATTTTCTGTTTCTATTTTCATATTAGCTTGTTGGCTACATTAGTTAGTTAGTAGCTAGATAGCTAGGTTAAGTTGATGGCTAGCTAGCTAGGTTAAGTTTGTAGCTAGCTGGTAAAAACTTTGTATTGTCATAATTTATTTATTTTCTTATTTATTTATTCCCATGGTGCTATTTTGATGTGGCAGGAGGCTTCAGACATGCGCTGTCAGAAGAGTGACACTCAGATTTGTCATGATGGTGGAGAAGATTTAAAAAATCCAAGTGGACCAACCGAGTTCACCAACTGGCACTGCCTGGGTATGATGTCCGACTTACAGCTAGCAGTTATGACCAACTCAAAGTTATGACTAGTGCACCAGTTAGACTTGAGGCTTGTATTTGTAGAGCCTTGGTTTAACTTTCTAACTTTTTGCCAGAAAGGTGAAAGGAGGATGGCAGCATGACTTTTGCATTACATTAAAAGGATAGTTGTGGATTTTAATCCACTGTAGCCATGGTTTTGTGTAAACAAAATAAATACAGAAATACAGCATCAACATACAGAAAGAAAAGTTCTGATCCATATATTCATAAAGTTAGAGTCAAATTGAGTTAAAATGATTGACATTTTAACTTATTGAATCACAGCTTCTCCATGTACATAACTGGAATAAGTTCATACCACCATTTTCATGGTTTGTGCATGGTAGGATTACTGTCTTTGAGGAGTGTTTTTGCTAGTACCATGCCCATCATCAGGGTTGTTTGAATGTGGGACGGGAGAATATAATTAAAGTCCTCAGAGCATTCAAAGAGAGAGTGAGGGAAAGAGGGATTTCACATTTGCTGTGAGCCATGGCTGTGAATCAGGTTGTGATTGAAGGCAGGTGTGTCTGGGTGTGCCTCTTCACTCTGTTGGTTAGTGCTGCAAGCACTGGTGGCTCTCATGCTGTACTTGCTCCTTGTCTGTGCAGGTATGGTGTGGATGTGAGTGATTATTGTAATTATTGTAATTGTTATTATTGTAAGTGAAAGACAGTTTTAGGCCCAGCAGAATGAACGGTTCAGTTTCACTTTTAATGCGCCTGACGTTCTGCTGCGCGTCTCTCCCGCTGCTGCGCTACAAATAAATCAACAGTGTTTTAATATGGCTCTTAATTAACAGTCCAGCTCCATTGAGACTATGGCGGGACAAATTAGACTATGGCGGTATGGCAGTATGGGAAACACTGGTGGGGCTGAAGGGCGGACGGTCTGTATGCACTATAAAATTGCATCGTTGATTGGAGAAAACAATGGAATTCGTGTTTTATCTTCCTGGGTGCAGAGTATATATATTGGAAACACCGCTTCTCATACAAATTGTATTTCTGGAAAGCCAATTTCCCAGTCTAATAATCAGCTCGTGGGGGAAACAATACAATAAAAAGAGTAGGCAGTGTAAGTGGAACAAAGAAACATTTATTTGATAGCATATTTCACATCATATTATATGATTAGAAACAGCTGATCAGGTAGTGTGCTTCACTCAGCTGCCTCTTTTCCCTAAAAAAAACACACACACACACACACACACACACACAAAAAAATGGGTTCAGGTTCATTCATCTCAAACTTAACTGAAAGTGACTTTCTGTGGGAAATGCTTTTAAAATATGATTTAGGTTGAATTTGATTTGGTCTTGATAAATGGAATTCTATATTTACCTTTCCAGAGTCACGGCTCTTAGCTCTCAGTTTGTTGACCTGGGACTCTGCGATGTCAGCACGCTCCTCAGCCTCCTCCAGCTCATGCTGGATCTTCCTGCACTTGGACAGATGAGCATTGGCCTGCTCCTCCTGAAATACAGTACACATTATTTTAAGGTAAAGCGAAGGTAATGTGAAATTAAAATGCTTTTGGTCATTATTATGTGTGCAAAAATAATTAATTAATTTAGTTTAGTTTCCAATGCCTAAAACATGATGGATTATAATACTCAAGTATTATAGAGAATAATTGATGCTATGCCTGTACTATTGCTTTGATGTATTTTATTTTTATTTCAACAAGTAGGCATAATCTGTGGATCAGTAGTGAAAATAAATGTTTTGGCCTTACCGCTTCCTCAGCCTGCCTCTTGTAGGCCTTCACCTTCAGCTGCAACTTGTCAACCAGATCCTGCAACCTAGCAACGTTTTTCTTGTCCTCTTCAGTCTGTGATGGAAGGTAAATTGGCATCCTGAATCGTATTAAAAACTAGATATGTTTTTCGTTTATATTAACTTGCAAAGTGACTGTACCTGATAGGTGAGCTCCTTCACTCTCCTCTCATATTTACGAACACCCTTAACAGCATCTCCTCCACGTCTCTGCTCAGCTTCAACCTCTGCCTCCAGCTCACGTACCTTCAAGAAGGAAAATGAATTGAACATTTAGAATCAACATTTTCTTAATTTTTTTTTTAACAGTGCAGATGTCAACATGACTTTCTCACCCTAGACTCAAGTTTCTGGAGCTGCTTCTTGCCACCCTTCATGGCCAGATTCTCTGCCTCATCCAGGCGGTGCTGCAGGTCCTTAACAGTGACCTCCAGGTTCTTCTTCATCCTCTCCAGGTGAGCGCTAGTATCCTGCTCCTTCTTCAGCTCCTCAGCCATCATAGCAGCCTAGAGGAGATAGCATAAAATGTTAATTAGAAATGTGCTGAAAAAGCAAAGGAAAACATATAACAAAGGAGTAAGAATGACTGAAATTTAAACCTACATCAGTGATGGCCTTCTTGGCCTTATCCTCTCGTTCCTTGATTCCTGAAGAGAGTGTCATCCACTTCACCCTGAACCTGGATCAGGTCAGCCTCAAGCTTCTTCTTGGTGTTCAGAAGGCTTGTGTTCTGGAAAAGAAATGATTGAAACATGTAAGTAATCACATGCCTCATTTTTACGTTATTTAAAAATGTCATTAGAATTTTGAATTATTGAATAAATGATTGGGTTTGTTCACCTGAGAGTGCAGAAGTCCAACACGCTCGCTGGCGTCCACCAGCTCCTGCTCAGCAACTTTGCGGCTTCTCTCTGTCTGTTCCAGAGCAGCTCTAAGTTCCTCAATTTCAGCGATCATGAGACCGTTCCTGCGTTCTACCATAGCAGCTTGTTCCTTGAAGTCATCCTGGGCTCTGACGGCATCATCGAGGTGCAGTTGTGCATCCTAGAAAAAACAAAAATCAGGAAAGCTTAAAAAAAAGTATTTGTACTGACCATAGTCTGTGCAACAACTCTGTCTTACAATACCTTGAGCTGTGCCTGCACATTCCTCAGCTGCTTCTGGGACTCAGCAGCCTGGCGATTGGAGTGGCTCAGCTGAATCTCCATCTCATTCAGGTCTCCCTCCATCTTCTTCTTGATTCTCAGGGCATCATTCCTGCTTCTGACCTCAGAATCCAGAGTGCTCTGCATGGAGTCAATCACCCTCTGGCTGTTCCTCTTGATCTGCTCCATCTCCTCATCTTTCTCTGCCAGCTTCCTGTCCACCTCACCCTTAATCTGGTTGAGCTCAAGCTGGACACGCAGGATCTTAGACTCCTCATGTTCCAGAGTTCCCTGATCATATCAAAGAATGAAATGTTAATGTGTTACTTCAAACCTTTTACAGTATATTTGTCCATGATTTGTATTTTTTGTTTTCAAAAGTTCTCCTCAGAAAAAAATGTACCTCAGCCTCTTCAAGAGCTGTCTGGATCTCAGCCTTCTCTGTCTCCACCTGCTTCTTAGACTTCTCCAGCTCGTGGATGCTCTTTCCAGTCTCACCAATCTGTTCAGTCAGATCTGAGATCTCCTCTGTAGAGAGATACATGTGTTTCTTATTAAGCCTTAAAAAATATTAACAGTGTATTGTAGGATATGAACATGTTGAATACAATGTAATTGCTATATAAGGTAGAACTTACGCTGCAGGTTCTTGTTTTCACGCTTCATGGTCTCAAGCTGATCCAGAGCTTCCTCATAAGAGTTCTTCATCTTGAACAGCTCAGTGCTGAGAGAACGAGCCTCCTTCTGAGCTCCCTCAAGCTCTGCCTGACCCTCCTCGAACTTCTGTTTCCACTCTGCCAATACCTGAACAACACAGTGAATACAGTTCAGTTAGCTATTTAGCAATATGAAGACAATTAAATGTATCGTATTTCAGTGTTTGTATGGCTTGGCTAGACAAAGTAAACAATGCTACCTTGTCAAAGTTCCTCTGCTTCTTGTCCAGGTTGGCAGCCAGCCCATTGGCCCTCTCCACATCAATCATGAGGTCCTCCACCTCGCTCTGGAGCCTCTGTTTGGTCTTCTCAAGAGAAGCACACTTGGAATTCACTGCCTCAATCTGCTCCTCAGCCTCCTGAAGGCGCTGGGCCAGCTTCTTCCTGTTTGAAAAATCAAAGATTTTTCTTTCAGTAATAAGATACCTGAAGTCTCAGTAACAGAAATCTGCATAGTGAGTTCTTAAAACATTATGTAACAGATAGCTGAATCCATTCTTCACAACAACAGAAATCCTTTTTGAATGGATCCTCCCTGTGTAACAGTGGTTGGAAAACAGGGCGCCGCAATGTACGACTAGTGTGGTCTTATATTTGAACCTTTATGGTAATAACATGTTTTTAAAAGATTTATATGAAAATACGAAAGCAGAGCTGGAAAATGTCTGCAAGAACAGACTCTTTTAATTTTTGTTGTTGTTTTTTAAAGTAATTTGTTAAATCTATTTAATGTAAGTATTGATACCAGTGATGCAGTTGTAAGTTGAGGTATGCTAAAAATTTGCACCTCTGAGCTGGCCATTAGATTGTTTGAATGTTACTCACTTGGCTTCCTCAAGTTCCTCAGTGCGCTGGATAGCATCAGTTTCATACTTGGACCTCCACTGAGCCACCTCACTGTTGGCCTTGGACATACCACGCTGCAGCTCAGCCTTGGCCTCCTGCTCCTCCTCAAACTGCTCCCTCAGCAGGTCACAGTCATGACGGGCTGATTGCAATCCATGGGCAAGAGCATTCTTGGCCTGGTGTAAGATATAATATTGAGGTTATAAAATTCCTAAATCCCAATTTAGTAATACAAATGCACACAGTCTCTTACCTTAACCTCCTCTTCAACATGTCTCTTCAGCTCCTCAATCTGCTGTGTGAAGGCCTGTTTGCCTCTGGTCAGCTGGGAGACAAGAGCTTCTTTCTCCTCAAGTTGACGGCTGAACTCACCTTGTAAGAAATATGTCATGATACATTAGTTTGTGTTATGTTTCTGAATAATACACAGCAGATCAATTGGTGATAATCTGTATATACCATTTTCTGTCAGGAGACGGGCTTTCTGTGCGCTTGCGTCATTGATTTGACGAACATTTTCATCATTCTTGGTCTTCAGTTCGCTAAGTTGGTCCTCAAGAGTGCGGCACATCTTTTCAAGATTTCCCTAACGAGGAAGAAGCGAGATGAGATCAGTGATAAGATGGTATTTTTAATATTACCTTATTTAGTATAGCAATTTGGGTATTAAAATAGCACTTAAAATATTATGTACCTTTGCTTTAGCAACATTCTCCATGTTGCTGGAGAGGTCATCAATCTCCATCTTGTATTCACTCTTTTCCTTCTCAAGCTTCTGCTTGACACGCTGGAGATTGTCGATCTGCTCTCCCAGCTCAGCAACGCTGTCAGCCTGCTTCTTGCGAAGAGCAGCAGCAGTGGCTTCATGCTGCAGAGTGGACTCCTCAAGGTCACGACGGAGCTTCTGGAACTCAGCTTCACGCTTCTTGTTCATCTCAATCTGAGCAGCGGTGGCACCACCAGCCTCCTCCAGCCTCTCGCTGATCTCCTCAAGTTCCCTGGAGAGGTCAGCTCTCTGCTTCTCAACCTTGGCACGAGCAGCACGCTCAGCCTCAATCTCCTCCTCCAGTTCCTCAATACGGGCCTGTTGAATTAAGGTGTGATGTCTTTCAGTAAACTTTTACTTTGAATACACAAAAAGGGCATTTGAACTAATCATTATTTTTTTATGTCACAGAATTTGTCACCTGAAGCTCCTTAATCTTCTTCTGGAGCTGAGCACCCATTGACTGCTCATCTTCAATCTTGCTAAGGAGCTGACTGATTTCAAAGTCCTTCCTGTAAGAATAATAGATAAGAACACATAGAGTTTAGGTATTTGACCACATTAATGAATGGTTAGATCATAATAAAAGAAAGAAAGAAACAAACAATGAACAAAACAAAACAAAACAACTTTACTTTTTAATTTTCTCATCAGACTGCTGCTTGTCATTCTCAAGATCCATGATGGATTCCTGGGCCAGTTTCAGATCACCCTCAAGCTTCCTCTTGGCTCTCTCAAGGTCCATGCGCAGTTTCTTCTCTTGCTCCAGAGAACCCTCAAGCTGAGGAATAATATGATTATTAAAATCATATTCAGGAAAAATTGCCTTTCCATTTGAAGTGACTTTGTAAACTTACATCATCCACTTGCTGCTCAAGCTTGGTCTTGGCCTTGGTCAGAGTGTTGACTTTGTCCTCCTCGGCCTGCAGGTCATCAAGAGTCTGCTGATGAGCCTCCTGAAGGGCTTTCTTTTCCTTGGTCAGCTTGGCAATGCTCTCATCCTGAGAGGCCATCTCCTCAGTCAGGTTCTTCACCTAAGTGTGCAAGAAAGATCTTGTCATTAAATTGTAATCATTATAATCTTACTTGACTTGCTGGACAGAGTTTTATTTACAAACCTTGTTCTCAGTGGCATGTTTCTCTTTCTCCACTTTGGCCAAGGTAAGCTCCAGGTCATCAATGTCCTTCTTGAGCTCAGAGCATTCATCCTCCAGCTTTCTCTTCTTGGCAGTAAGCTCAGCATTGATTTCCTCTTCATCCTCCAGTCTCTCATTTGTCTCTTTGAGTTTGGCCTCCAGCTGGATCTTACTCTTGATAAGTCCCTCGCATCTCTCCTCAGCATCTGACAGATTCTCTGCTTCCTAGTTAATTTTATGAAGATACATTTTAGCATATCATCACTTAAAAACTCCAAAAAACACAACTGTCTGTCGATGTATACATACAGATGCTACTTGAAGCTGCAGATCATTCTTCTCCTGCAGAAGGGACACCATTTTCTCCTCCAGTTCCTTCTTCTTGGCCAGGGCAGCAGCCAAGTCACTTGTCATCTTCTCATAGTTCTCCTTCATGTTTTGCAGTTCCTTCTCAGTTTCAGCACTCTTCAGCAGAGGCTTGATCTTGTAGTACACCTTCATCCATGGCCAGTGTTTCACATTCATGAATGAGCGGACATTGTACTGAATGGTATAAATGGCTTCCCTGCAGAGAATAAGAGGCTGTTATGGACAATGTTGTTTAGAATTTTTCATACCATCTTTCAGAATGAGTTGTTTTTCACATGCCTCCTTTCCATCATCTTGACAAACTCCTTTCTCATGACGTAACCACGGCACAAAGCCTGAGTCATGGTGACCAGAGTAGCCAGTTTTTCATCTCTCATCTCCTCTAGGACACCCAGCAGACCGGCCTTGAAGAACACCTGAACCAAGAAAAATTGGAAATGATTGCAGGATATAGTCATGTAGTGAATACTTCACACCCTGGAGTCAACAAAAAATCATGGGGGGGGGGGGGGGGGGCAAAGGTGTTCTCTGGGGGGGGGGGGGCAATGTGCTTACCTTGGTGTGTCCGAATTTATACTCATCGTGGTTAACATCAATTGACCCAAGCAGCTTCTCTGAAGCCTTCTTGTTGTCAATGAACTGGCCCTCAGGAATGACGCTTGCATTCAGCACCTTGTACCTTTTTTGAGAGAGTCAATGGTAATTGTGAGCATTTTCTTTTAATAATCTACATCAAAACTCGTTTAAAATAATAATTGATACCTCTGCTTGAAGTCACCATAGAGGATTCTGCTGGGGAAACCTTTTCTGCAGATTCTGATACCCTCCAGCACACCGTTACACCTGAGCTGGTGGATGACCAGGAAGTTCTCCATCAGACCTGACAAAAAAAGAAATTTCTCAGTTTTTTTTTTTTAACGAAATAATCTCTTTGTTGATGAACACAAAATTAAGTAAACCACACTAACTAAACCAAACAAATCCTTAAAGACTCAATGGAGGTTATGTTCTCCATTTACCTGGAGTCTTTGACTCATTAGGAATCAGGCAGCGCACAAAGTGAGGATGGGTGCTCCTCAAGTTAGTCATCAGTTTGCCCAAGTTCTCCTGTAGATCCAGAATGATTAGTGTTATCTGGAGTGTAGTTGAGTTTTAACTGAGATATGGAAGATACATTTACAATGTTAAACCTTACCCTAAACTGTGAGGACACAGTCTGCATAGAACCACCCTTCTTCTTGCCTCCCTTCTTGCCAGCCTCTGTTGATAATTTTAAACATGATTTGTTAGAATGTGTCATAAAATTTACATTAACACGTAGTATGTTTAGTTAAAATTATACAGCATGTATAACCTTAAATGCGTATTAGTTTACTGTAGTTAATATCATACCCTCAACAACGGGAGGATACAGAAGAAACCAGCAGTTTCACTGAGGATTTCTGGTACAGCTGCACCACAGAGTCATTCAGTGGGTCCTTGTTCTTGTCCAGCCAGCCAATGATGTTATAATCAACGGTGCCGGCATAGTGCACCAGGGAGAAGTGGGCCTCAGCCTTGCCCTTGGCGGGCTTTGGCTTTTCAAATGCTTTGTTTTTGCCAAGATGTTGGTCATACAGCTTGTTCTTGAAGGATGTGTCTGTGGCCTTGGGGAACATGCACTCCTCTTCAAGGATGGAGAAGATGCCCATGGGCTCCCATGGGCTTGAAAGAAGTGGAAAGAAGTAAGTCATCAAGAGATACATTTTGTAAAATTAAGAACAATTACAGTCACAAACTGAAGTGATTACCTTTTCAATCAGCTCAATGCAGGCAGCCAAGTCCATGCCAAAGTCAATGAACTCCCAGATAATACCCTCCTTCTTGTACTCCTCTTGCTCCAGGACGAACATGTGGTGGTTGAAGAACTGTTGCAGCTTCTCATTGGTGAAGTTGATGCACAGCTGCTCCAAGGTGTTGAACTGTGACGGGACAAATAATCAGCATAATGTCTTGCAGGCATCAAGAATAATTGTATCATGACAAGTATTGGCTGCAGAATTTTTGAAAATGACGCTTACATCAAAGATTTCAAAGCCAGCAATGTCCAGGACACCAATGAAGTACTGCCTTGCTTGTTTGGTGTCCAGCATCTGGTTGATACGGATGACCATCCACAAGAACATCCTCTCATAGATGGACTTGGCCAGGGCAGTCACTGAGTTATTCACCTAAACAGTACATAAGGATGTGATTTCATTAAAGTCGATCAGCGGCTTGTAAAAGAATAGAATACTGTTGTCAAGTTATCAAATGTAGAGCTTAATTGCACACTGCATTTGATGTCATAAAAATTAAGAGGAAGTTAGACGAAGTTTTCTCACCACTTTTTTAGAAATATAAATACACATGTACTACATTTTGATTAAAATGATACTAGTATATCTTGCTTACTTGAGGTAAAATAATTCATGATAATTCGTGTTTACCTGAGGAACAGTCTGTCCCTTGGTGACAAACTCATTTCCGACCTTCACTCTGGGATAGCACAGAGCCTTCAGCATGTCAGCAGAGTTCAGACCCAGCAAGTAAGCGACCTTGTCAGCCTCTGAAAATATTTCAGTGATTTCCATCAGAAACCAGTGTGACTAAAACTTTATTACTGTTTTCCACAAGGAATTTACTTTGAGCTGATAACGAATACTCACCCTCTGTGCCATCAGGCTCAGCCTGCTCCTCACGCTGCTTCTGCTTGAACTTCATGTTACCATGGTGGAGCACAGCACCAGTCATTTTGTAGATGCTTGTCTTCTCTTCAGCTGAGAAGCCCAGGATGTCAATGGCATTCTGAGTTCATAAAAAAAGATCACTTCAGAAAATGCATCTAAAAGGGCAGTTTTGATGTTGCAATTGATGCACAAAATATATTCAAATATTTTGAAGGGAGGATCACTGACATCAGTGGCTTCCAGCTCAACTTTGTCATCAATGCTGGCCACGGTGATCTGACCCATGCTGCACATGGGGAAGTCGTAGGGGTTGGTTGTGATGAGTGACAATTCTGGAGATCAAAAAAGAGTGAAAATGTCAATACATTTGTTTCATATGAGGAAGAGTAGGTTTACCTTTGTGTAACAACTCATTTTGCTTACCAATCAGCTCAGGTTTGTGGTTGGTCATCATCTGGTAGAAGATGTGGTAGCCTCTTTCATCAGGAAGCTGGAATGTCACTCTAGACTTCTCCAGCAGATCTACAAATATTGTTCATAAGTCAGAGCCTGGCAAACTCTCATTTGCAGTCGTTTCTTTTCATTAAGTATTATTACTTACATGTCTCAATATCAGCACTAGCCAGTTTGCCAGTTGTGCCGAAATGAATTCTGATGAATTTACCCTGTTTGGAACAAAGGGATTTTTAATGTCTTACCACATTGGCAATCTTTAACGAGACTTTTGTTGTGCATAGAAATTTACCCCATACTTACGAAACGAGAGGAGTTGTCATTCCTCACAGTTTTGGCGTTACCATAGGCCTCCAGCAGGGGATTGGCTGCAATAATCTGATCCTCCAGGGAGCCCTATAGTCCAGATTTAGAATTGCTATCAGAAAATGACTATTTATTCTTTCCCACTGGAAAAATATTGCAAATTTAAAGATCCCAGAATTGTGATTATCATCCAGTGACATACCTTTGAGGTGTCCCTCTTCTTGTCTCCACCAACTGAGATGGTTGCAAAGTACTGGATGACACGCTTAGTGTTCACAGTCTTTCCAGCACCGGATTCTCCACTAGGTAGGTAGACACAGATTTATCAGACATTATTATATAATTGAGATATCTGACTGTTTAACAAAGTCAATAAATGTAGATATTACAAACTTACGTGATCAAAACAGACTGGTTCTCTCTATATCTGTTACATAAAAAGAAAAAAGATACTTTCATTGTTTTACCGCAACAAAAAACTCATATACTGATAAACTGTACATTATTATGATTATGAATGACATACCAGTAAGCATAAACTGATAGGCGTTGTCAGAGACGGAAAAGATATGGGGTGGAGCCTCCATACGCTTCTTGCCTCTGTAGGCAGCAACACATTCAGCATCGTACACTGGGAGCCACTTGTAGGGGTTCACAGTGGCACAGAACAACCCGGAGTAGGTCTAAAAGTTATCATAGAGATTCAACCATTAATTTAACGTGTCCTAAAAGTAAAGCCTTTTGCAATAATTATCTATTCTTCTTAGGCTGATAATCTTACGTAGATCATCCATGCTGCATAACGCTCTTTGAGGTTATACAGCACAGAGGCTTCATTGAGATGGGTCATCATGGCCATGTCCTCAATCTTGTCATACTTGGGAGGGTTCATTGGAAAGACGTCATCCTCTTTAACTGTCCTCTCCTGGAAGAACATTTGTCATAATGAGTGGGTCACCTGGTCACCTTGAACTTCCAGTTGACTCTGACTTCATGATACCAACCTCTTGAGTCTCCAAGATTTTGACAGAGACTTTGCCACCGTCTTTCTTAACGATTGTGCCCTTTACGTACAGCTCCTTGGCATCGCTCACATAGCAGGCACTCTTGGCATCAAAAGGTTTGCTCTGAGCCTCAATTCTCTCCTTTTCTGGCTTACGGAGATAAATGGCAGCTTTGCCATAGACGGCCATCTCTGCGTCCGTACTCATGGTGGCGGCTGATGTCTGCGTAGCAAATCAAACAATGGCAATCTTAGAATGAACAACTATGTGGTACTTCAGGCATGTGTCCGAATAGCCCAGAATCACAGTCCAATCAAATAATTAACATATACCCATCAAACTGATGTCTGTGCATCAATAACTGAGCTCACCATAGCTCTGTCAGTATTATTTTCTCAGAACTGCCATCTTAGAATTTACTTTTAAGTTCATGTAATCAAACAGCATATGAACTTGAACAATATATATAAATTATATAAATTAAACAAACAATACACAAATTAAAACACATTGCAAAGAAATGCAAGAAGTTAGAGAAGATACCCCCCAACCCCTCCCAAGGCTCTAGAAAAAAAGAAAATAAAAATAAAAAAAAAACTAAAAAGACTAGGATCTCCTGATTAAAATCCTATGTGCCGAGTAATTTAAAAGCAATATAAAAGTAAACACATCAGTTTATATAAGTTGCGAAACAACCAGATATTCCAATGAAAGGAAAAGCCTTCAGCAAAATCTACAAAGGGGCTCCAGGGTAAAACAATGTCCTTGTGATTTTTGCCTATTTTATACCTTAGCTTTTCCAAAGGTAAAAAACAAAAGCACCTCCGGCAACTACTGCATAAATGACGGTGCTTTGTTTGACTTTCAGTTTAAAAGGATAAGTCTGTGAGCAAGTAATTACGCAAAAGCCACTGCATTTGCTCATCAGCCTGTTAATTTGAGGTTTGAGGGTGGTACGCCAAAGATAGCTATATGAAAATAGGGGGTTATGGTCTGATTACAGATATGGGAGAATACCTCAAAAATATGTCCCCAGTAACTATTGAGGGAGGGTGAACTTAATATTTCATTACAGGTGGGCTTTAGCTTTACTCAAAGTCATTTTCATACTCATTTTTTACTCCGAATAAAATGCTAACCAATATTGTTGAGTTTTATTAAAATGTTTGAATGAATAATGTTGGACATTGAATGAAAGATGAAGATTTTACATATACATATACATATAACACTTGCATCCTAAAGATAAGTAAAACCTTTAAATGGAGTCAGAGAGAAGTTGTCTTACCTGACCCTCTCTATTTCAAAAGTATTCACCAATCCTATAAGAAAAAAAATGTTGTTAGAGTAGGTGTAAAAACAAGACAACAAATGTTTCTGCAAGCATATGTTAAATAAAGAGTACAGTCAAACGGTGTAAAGCTTAAGAGAACAGTTTTACCACAAGCAGGAACTCACAGGTCTTCAGTGCCACACACTGTGTCCACAAGTAGCCTTTATATTGAATCAGATTTTAATGACACAGCACAAGCTAAATATGGTATACCTACCAAATGTGGTAAGCCAGATAGGCAGACATAAAAGACATGTTGTAATCATATCATCTGATGTTTCAGGTTTCAGTTTATATGGCCAGGTCTCGACTTTTGCTTAACTATAACTGTAATCGTTTATTTTAGGCTCTTGTACACCCTATTCATTTTACAGAAGGTATACCAATTTAGAAAGACAGTTGTGTTCTTTTTTCCCCCAAACTGTTTAATTATTTGAAATAAATCATTATAAATATTGTTTAAAATGTAATTATTTGTATGTAAGTTGTGTATAATATTTAATTTATTGAACTGTATGTCAGTCATACAGTTTAAACAATATAGGCATGTCATGACTAAAGTAAAATTTTTCTGTTTTACTTGTAAGTTTGATCTTCAGTTTTGTTTCAGCATGAGGCCATAGCAGTAAACAAGCACAGTAAGTACCAATTAAGTAAAGACACTATCAGTGGGAAAAGAAGATGAACCTGAAGGCTGATTATTCTCTGAAATATTCAGTTAAACATTTCTATTGAACACATAAAAGTCCCTTAACCCCCCCTCAGAAAACAGTTTGGTTCATCATGGCAACTGCAGAAAGCACAAAATTTTGCATGAAGCATGAGTTTTGTTTATTGCCCACAGTTGGCTGTATGTTTCAACTGGCTCCAGCATCTCACAGCAGCTGATGCTATGCATGTGTCTCCAAAATTAGACATAGGCGGTACACTTTTACAGACTGTGCTGCAGTTGCTTCATTGAGAGGATCAGTCAGAATTTGATGGTAATTAATGTTCTGTATTCTGCTTCACATCCACACAGGAAGACTGTTATGTACAAATCCCAGGTTTATAGGGTGAAATTGTTTGTAATAAGGCAGCCCTTATGGATGAACTGTTTCATTTCAAAATCCGATATAAGCTCACAACCCACTTGATTCCCCCCCCGACTGTAGATTTCAACAATAATATCAGTCAATATCAGCTCACGAGCTTTGAAGAGGGCGAAATTGCATCTAATTAAAAACATGGGTCTCAATGGCGTAAAATAGCACCATTGTAACTGCCTGTGGTAATAAGGTCTTTGGTCTGGTCTTTGTGAATTAGATGGTGCTTGCATTGAGGCTTATTTGCATAGGAAGGGGCAATTTTGCGCCAAATGTTTACATACATGCAAATGGGACAAGCGCAGCCAAGAAGCTATCTGCTTGGCAGTATGATTTGCACGTATTTCACCCTTTGCATGTGCTATGTGGATTGCAACCTATCTCTTTCTCTGATTTGCACAGAATTACAATGACAATACTGAGTATTGAATTTGGTGGGGTACACGCTCAATGGAGTAGACATATTGTTAGACACGTTAACCGCACCACCTGAATCCTCTACACAATGCCTCCTAAGACTGCCAACCAAGACAAATGATAAACTGCACTGAAATAAACAACACCAGATGGAAGCTTGAGCAAGAAAAGTTTTGGTGTGCTAGCGAAAACTCACAGGAATAATCCTGTAACAATGGAGACAGATTCCACAGCGGCATCAAAGGAACCCTCACAATCAAACCTGCTTCTTGTAATAACAAACTAAAGACCAAATGTGTCAGTTTCTCAACTCAGATTCATAAGCTTCAGTCAGGTGATATGCAGACCAGAGAGCATGTTGTATTGCTTGAAACTGGCATCGGCAACCACCTCAGTCAGTCAGAGGAGTCACTTTGTACCTCCCCCATGTCCGAAATAAAACTCATGAAAGCCAAGCTAGAAACACTGAAAATCAGATCTAGATGCCACAATATCAGAATCGTCCAGATCCCATTGGTAATTGAGCGAGGGAAACCTACAGAATTTATTACGTAGCTGATACCGTCTGTATACTTTGATGTGCAGTTCATAGTTCACTGTGCCCCCCCCCCCGGTCTCTTGCTGCCAGGCCTCTTGACGGCGGTTGCCTAGTTGTGCTGGGAGCTAGACTTAAACAATTCAAGATCATACATAGACTCCCCTACACAAAAGCAGGTCTCCATGCTTTATATCCTAATGTCTCTCCTCTATGTGATGAATGCAAACAGGAAATGGGTATCCTTGCCCATCAACTATGGCTGTACTCCAAGCTCCACTCCTTCTGGTCTTTTATATGTGATTATATATCCAAGGTTTATAGTAAAACAATAACACCAGACCCCTTTCTTGCCATATTTGGATTACCTTAGACCTCTTCCACTGATAATCACACTGCTCAGGCTCTCTCGCTCTGCACCCTGCAAAACGCCTCATTTTACAACACTGGAATTCAGAGTCTAGCCCACATTCCAGCAATGACTGAGAAGCCTGGAAATGTGATACATATAGAAGACCTCTGATGTAAACTTGCCAACAAGGAAATATTTACCTTTCTAAAAATCTGGAAACCTTTTTTCAACAAATTGTCTACAACCCAGCAGAAATGAATTGACTCATATCTTGGAAGCTTGACGTGAGATGGGTTGATCCTCTCCATGGCGCATCGCATCCCTTTTTCTGTGATCTCCATGTTGCTAGTTTTTTTTTTTTTGATTTCTCTTCCTCCTTTATACTGATAATAACCTCTGTTTTTTTCAAAGTGCATTATTTTGTTTTAAATTTATCTTTAACGTTCCCTTTTTCTCATTGGTTGCTACTTTCTTTCTTTGTTATTTGCCTCAGATGTGCATTATTATATTTTTATGTTGGATGCAGAGTGCTGCCATTTCAGTGTATACATTACTTGTGCTTAAAAAGCTCAATAAAGACACTTAAAAAACCCCAACAACAAATGGTTTACAGCAGGTATTAGTGTCGTACAGTATACTTTTGGTCTCATACTCTTTGTAACTAGCCTTTGTGATAAGGATTTTAGACATTTTTTTCAGCTGTGTCACAAATTATGCAAATTTTTACAAAACAATTAGACAATAAGATCAAAATAACACAGACAATGCAATTTAAGGTCAAAAAATATTTTATTATGGAATATTTCACTTCATATTATATGATTAGAAACAGACCATCAGCTGAAATGCTTTACTCTGATGCTTCTTTTCCCTGTAAGGATTTAAGAAAAGACAAAAAACAGTTAGGGCATACAGGTGATATGGGCCTATATAGTACATGTAATAGTCTGTGAAATATTTTTCTGTCGTTAACTTTATGAACCAATTGTGGTATTTTTTTTAGTATTGCAAGGCATACATTAGAGTGGGAGGAAATGCATTTAAGTTAGTATTCATTTAGCTGAAATATTTATATATTTACCTTGCCAGTGTCACGGCTCTTTGCCCTCAGTTTGTTGACCTGGGACTCTGCAATGTCAGCACGCTCCTCGGCTTCCTCCAGTTCATGCTGAATTTTCCTGCACTTGGACAGATGAACATTGGCCTGCTCCTCCTGAAAAAACATGTAATTTGACATTTTTTGTGTGTCCAAAAAAAGCAAAGGTCTGTTTTGTGCCATATACAATTCCACAGTATTACATTTTCAGCATTGAAAATGTATATATTGTCCTTACCGCCTCCTCAGCCTGCCTCTTGTAGGCCTTCACCTTGAGCTGCAACTTATCAACCAGATCCTGCAGTCTGGTAATGTTTTTCTTGTCCTCCTCAGTCTGTTAAAGATAGTTTAAAAGTTAAGTACAAAATAAATGTACATGTTGACTTGATTTTTAGTAATAAGCATACTATGTCAAGTGGATTTGTATGTTAATTAACAAAGTGACTGTACCTGATAGGTGAGCTCCTTCACCCTCCTCTCATATTTGCGGACACCCTTAACAGCATCTGCTCCACGTCTCTGCTCACCTTCAACCTCTGCCTCCAGCTCACGCACCTTCAAAGAACCAGAAGACAATAAGTATCCATCGCCCCTCCCCAAAATTATGCTTCATCTGTGGAAATTCTCATCATGACTTTCTCACCCTAGACTCAAGTTTCTGGAGCTGCTTCTTGCCACCCTTCATGGCCAGATTCTCTGCCTCATCCAGGCGGTGCTGCAGGTCCTTAACAGTGACCTCCAGGTTCTTCTTCATCCTCTCCAGGTGAGCGCTAGTATCCTGCTCCTTCTTCAGCTCCTCAGCCATCATAGCAGCCTTGAGGAGATAGCATAAAATGTTAATTAGAAATATGCTGAAAAGGCAAAGGAAACATATAACAAAGGAGTAAGAATGACTGAAATTTAAACCTACATCAGTGATGGCCTTCTTAGCCTTATCCTCTGCGTTCCTTGCTTCCTGAACAGTGTCATCGACTTCACTCTGAACCTGGACCAGGTCAGACTCAAGCTTCTTCTTGGTGTTCAGAAGGCTTGTGTTCTAAAAGGTAAATTGATTTAGACATTTTATTAATCACATAGTTCATGTTCACATTAACGTCTTATTAGGTTTTTAAATGAATGCATGAATGATTGGATATTTATACCTGAGAGTGCAGAAGTCCAACACGCTCACTGGCGTCCACCAGCTCCTGCTCAGCAACTTTGCGGCTTCTCTCTGTCTGTTCGAGAGCAGCTCTAAGTTCCTCAATTTCAGCGATCATGAGACCGTTCCTGCGTTCTACCATAGCAGCTTGTTCCTTGAAGTCTTCCTGGGCTCTGACGGCATCATCAAGGTGCAATTGTGCATCCTGAAGAAAAACAATCAGAAAAACTATCAATAAAAAAAGATCTGCACTGCCCATAGTCTGTGCAACATCTCTGTCTTACAATACCTTGAGCTGTGCCTGCACATTCCTCAGCTGCTTCTGGGACTCAGCAGCCTGGCGATTGGCGTGGCTCAGCTGAATCTCCATCTCATTCAGGTCTCCCTCCATCTTCTTCTTGATTCTCAGGGCATCATTCCTGCTTCTGACCTCAGAATCCAGAGTGCTCTGCATGGAGTCAATCACTCTCTGGCTGTTCCTCTTGATCTGCTCCATCTCCTCATCTTTCTCTGCCAGCTTCCTGTCCACCTCACCCTTAATCTGGTTGAGCTCAAGCTGGACACGCAGGATCTTAGACTCCTCATGTTCCAGAGTTCCCTGATCATATCAAAGAATGAAATGTTAATGTGTTACTTCAAACCTTTTACAGTATATTTTTCAATGATTTGTATTTTTTGTTTTCAAAAGTTTTCCCTGGAAAAAAGTGTACCTCAGCCTCCTCAAGAGCTGTCTGGATCTCAGCCTTCTCTGTCTCCACCTGCTTCTTAGACTTCTCCAGCTCGTGGATGCTCTTTCCAGTCTCACCAATCTGTTCAGTCAGATCTGAGATCTCCTCTGTAGAGAGATACATGTGTTTCTTATTAAGCCTTAAAAAATATAAACAGTGTATTGTAGGATGTGCACATGTCGAATACAATGTAACCGTTATATAAGGTAGAACTTACGCTGCAGGTTCTTGTTTTCACGCTTCATGGTCTCCAGCTGATCCAGAGCTTCCTCATAAGAGTTCTTCATCTTGAACAGCTCAGTGCTGAGAGAACGAGCCTCCTTCTGAGCTCCCTCAAGCTCTGCCTGACCCTCCTCGTACTTCTGTTTCCACTCTGCCAACACCTGAACAACACAGTTAATACAGTTCAGTTAGCTATTTAGCAATGTGAAGACAATTAAATGTATCTATTTCAGTGTTTGTATGGCTTGGCTAGACAAAGTAAACAATGCTACCTTGTCAAAGTTCCTCTGCTTCTTGTCCAGGTTGGCAGCCAGCCCATTGGCCCTCTCCACATCAATCATGAGGTCCTCCACCTCGCTCTGGAGCCTCTGTTTGGTCTTCTCAAGAGAAGCACACTTGGAATTCACTGCCTCAATCTGCTCCTCAGCCTCCTGAAGGCGCTGGGCCAGCTTCTTCCTGTTTGAAAAATCAAAGATTTTTCTTTCAGTAATAAGGTACCTGGTACCTAATTTTTTAAAGTAATTTGTTAAATCTATTTAATGTAAGTATTGATACCAGTGATGCAATTGTAAGTTGAGGTATGCTAAAAATTTGCACCTCTGAGCTGGCCATTAGATTGTTTGAATGTTACTCACTTGGCTTCCTCAAGTTCCTCAGTGCGCTGGATAGCATCAGTTTCATACTTGGATCTCCACTGAGCCACCTCACTGTTGGCCTTGGACATACCACGCTGCAGCTCAGCCTTGGCTTCCTGCTCCTCCTCAAACTGCTCCCTCAGCAGGTCACAGTCATGGCGGGCTGATTGCAATCCATGGGCAAGAGCATTCTTGGCCTGGTGTAAGATATAATATTGAGGTTATACAATTCCTAAATCCCAACTGAGTATTACAAATGCACACAGTCTCTTACCTTAACCTCCTCTTCAACGTGTCTCTTCAGCTCCTCAATCTGCTGTGTGAAGGCCTGTTTGCCTCTGGTCAGCTGGGAGACAAGAGCTTCTTTCTCCTCAAGTTGACGGCTGAACTCACCTTGTAAGAAATATGTCATGATACATTAGTTTGTGTTATGTTTCTGAATAATACACAGCAGATCAATTGGTGATAATCTGTATATACCATTTTCTGTCAGGAGACGGGCTTTCTGTGCGCTTGCGTCATTGATTTGACGAACATTTTCATCATTCTTGGTCTTCAGTTCGCTAAGTTGGTCCTCAAGAGTGCGGCACATCTTTTCAAGATTTCCCTAACGAGGAAGAAGCGAGATGAGATCAGTGATAAGATGGTATTTATAATATTACCTTATTTAGTATAGCAATTTGGGTATTAAAATAGCACTTAAAATATTATGTACCTTTGCTTTAGCAACATTCTCCATGTTGCTGGAGAGAGGTCATCAATCTCCATCTTGTATTCACTCTTTTCCTTCTCAAGCTTCTGCTTGACACGCTGGAGATTGTCGATCTGCTCTCCCAGCTCAGCAACGCTGTCAGCCTGCTTCTTGCGAAGAGCAGCAGCAGTGGCTTCATGCTGCAGAGTGGACTCCTCAAGGTCACGACGGAGCTTCTGGAACTCAGCTTCACGCTTCTTGTTCATCTCAATCTGAGCAGCGGTGGCACCACCAGCCTCCTCCAGCCTCTCGCTGATCTCCTCAAGTTCCCTGGAGAGGTCAGCTCTCTGCTTCTCAACCTTGGCACGAGCAGCACGCTCAGCCTCAATCTCCTCCTCCAGTTCCTCAATACGGGCCTGTTGAATGAAGGTGTTATGTCTTTCAGTAAACTTTTACTTTGAATACACAGAAAGGGCATTTGAACTAAGCAGTAATGTTTTGTGTCACAGAATTTGTCACCTGAAGCTCCTTAATCTTCTTCTGGAGCTGAGCACCCATTGACTGCTCATCTTCAATCTTGCTAAGGAGCTGACTGATTTCAAAGTCCTTCCTGTAAGAATAATAGATGAGAACACATAGAGTTTAGGCATTTGAGCACATTGTGTAAAAGAGTGGTTAGATTATAATAAAAGAAACAAACAAACAAACAAACAATGTACAAAACAAAACTACTTTACTTCTTAAGTTTCTCATCAGACTGCTGCTTGTCATTCTCAAGATCCATGATGGATTCCTGGGCCAGTTTCAGATCACCCTCAAGCTTCCTCTTGGCTCTCTCAAGGTCCATGCGCAGTTTCTTCTCTTGCTCCAGAGAACCCTCAAGCTGAGGAATAATATGAGTTTTTAATAATCATATTCAAGAAAAATGTTGCCTTTCCATTTGAAGTGACTTTGTAAACTTACATCATCCACTTGCTGCTCAAGCTTGGTCTTGGCCTTGGTCAGAGTGTTGACTTTGTCCTCCTCGGCCTGCAGGTCATCAAGAGTCTGCTGATGAGCCTCCTGAAGGGCTTTCTTTTCCTTGGTCAGCTTGGCAATGCTCTCATCCTGAGAGGCCATCTCCTCAGTCAGGTTCTTCACCTAAGTGTGCAAGAAAGATCTTGTCATTAAATTGTAATCATTATAATCTTACTTGACTTGCTGGACAGAGTTTTATTTACAAACCTTGTTCTCAGTGGCATGTTTCTCTTTCTCCACTTTGGCCAAGGTAAGCTCCAGGTCATCAATGTCCTTCTTGAGCTCAGAGCATTCATCCTCCAGCTTTCTCTTCTTGGCAGTAAGCTCAGCATTGATTTCCTCTTCATCCTCCAGTCTCTCAGTTGTCTCTTTGAGTTTGGCCTCCAGCTGGATCTTACTCTTGATAAGTCCCTCGCATCTCTCCTCAGCATCTGACAGATTCTCTGCTTCCTGTAGTGAATTTGATGAAAATAGCTGTTAGCACATCAACATTGAAAAAACATGAAAAAGCACAACTGTCTGTTGATATATACGCACAGATGCAACTTGCAGCTGCAGATCATTCTTCTCCTGCAGAAGGGACACCATTTTCTCCTCCAGTTCCTTCTTCTTGGCCAGGGCAGCAGCCAAGTCACTTGTCATCTTCTCGTAGTTCTCCTTCATGTTTTGCAGTTCCTTCTCAGTTTCAGCACTCTTCAGCAGAGGCTTGATCTTGTAGTACACCTTCATCCATGGCCAGTGTTTCACATTCATGAATGAGCGGACATTGTACTGAATGGTATAAATGGCTTCCCTGCAGAGAATAAGAGGCTGTTATGGACAATGTTGTTTAGAATTTTTCATACCATCATTCAGAATGAGTTGTTTTCAACATGCCTCCTTTCCATCATCTTGACAAACTCCTTTCTCATGAGGTAAGCACGGCACAAAGCCTGAGTCATGGTGACCAGAGTAGCCAGTTTTTCATCTCTCATCTCCTCTAGGACACCCAGCAGACCGGCCTTAAAGAACACCTGAATCGACACAAAAAAGAAATAAATACAGAATAATCTCAGATAGTGAATACCTCACCTATCCCACATGGTTGAAGCGTTCCAAGGCAATGGGGTTTTATGAAATGAGATGTGCTGGCTACTCATCCTTTGTATCAACATTTGATTACTCATTCCTTCACACCAAATTCATTACATACAATACATAGTAAGATATTCCAGTTTATTAATATCAATGTATACAATGTATTCATGAATAATTAATAGGAAACAATTAATCACACTGGACTTAACAACGTAACAATTCATGACTGAAATAAGGAAAGCATAGTGCTTACTTTGGTGTGTCCGAATCTGTACTCATCGTGGTTAACATCAATTGACCCAAGCAGCTTCTCTGAAGCCTTCTTGTTGTCAATGAACTGGCCCTCAGGAATGACGCTGGCATTCAGCACCTTGTACCTTTTATGAGAGAGTTAATGGTCATTGTGAGCATTTTCTTTTAATAATCTACATCAAAAGTCTATTAAAATAATAACTGATACCTCTGCTTGAAGTCACCATAGAGGATCCTGCTGGGGAAACCTTTTCTGCAGATTCTGATACCCTCCAGCACACCGTTACACCTGAGCTGGTGGATGACCAGGAAGT
This sequence comes from Plectropomus leopardus, assembly GCF_008729295.1. NCBI lineage: Eukaryota > Metazoa > Chordata > Actinopteri > Perciformes > Serranidae > Plectropomus > Plectropomus leopardus. The sequence goes on from NC_056473.1 coordinate 30,928,564, forward strand.
TCTCCATCAGACCTGACAAAAAAAAAAAAAAGAAATTTCTCAATTACTTATTTTGAAGGAATAATCACTTTGTTGATGAACACAAAATTAAGTAAACCACACTAACCAAACCCAACTAATTAACAATAAAAACTAACAAGAGGTTATGTTCCCATTTACCTGGAGTCTTTGACTCATTAGGAATCAGGCAGCGCACAAAGTGAGGAGGGTGCTCCTCAAGTTAGTCATCAGCTTGCCCAAGTTCTCTTGTAGCATCCAGAATGTATGAGTGTCTATATCCCAGAGCGTGTAGGTTGAGTTTTAACTGAGATATGTAGAACCATCCGTCGACTTTTCATGTCGTGATTCTCTCTCATTTTCCTCCCTCCGTTGTTGTTGTTGGAGAGAGATCACGACACGACGATGCTCTACACTCTATCTCATTTAAAACGTCAACTACACTCTGGATAACACTCATCATTCTGGATCTACAGGAGAACTTGGGCAAGCTGATGACTAACTTGAGGAGCACCCATCCTCACTTTGTGCGCTGCCTGATTCCTAATGAGTCAAAGACTCCAGGTAAATGGAGAACATAACCTCTTGTTAGTTTTTATTGTTAATTAGTTGGGTTTGGTTAGTGTGGTTTACTTAATTTTGTGTTCATCAACAAAGTGATTATTCCTTCAAAATAAGTAATTGAGAAATTTCTTTTTTTTTTTTTTGTCAGGTCTGATGGAGAACTTCCTGGTCATCCACCAGCTCAGGTGTAACGGTGTGCTGGAGGGTATCAGAATCTGCAGAAAAGGTTTCCCCAGCAGGATCCTCTATGGTGACTTCAAGCAGAGGTATCAGTTATTATTTTAATAGACTTTTGATGTAGATTATTAAAAGAAAATGCTCACAATGACCATTAACTCTCTCTCATAAAAGGTACAAGGTGCTGAATGCCAGCGTCATTCCTGAGGGCCAGTTCATTGACAACAAGAAGGCTTCAGAGAAGCTGCTTGGGTCAATTGATGTTAACCACGATGAGTTAACCACGATGAGTACAGATTCGGACACACCAAAGTAAGCACTATGCTTTCCTTATTTCAGTCATGAATTGTTACGTTGTTAAGTCCAGTGTGATTAATTGTTTCCTATTAATTATTCATGAATACATTGTATACATTGATATTAATAAACTGGAATATCTTACTATGTATTGTATGTAATGAATTTGGTGTGAAGGAATGAGTAATCAAATGTTGATACAAAGGATGAGTAGCCAGCACATCTCATTTCATAAAACCCCATTGCCTTGGAACGCTTCAACCATGTGGGATAGGTGAGGTATTCACTATCTGAGATTATTCTGTATTTATTTCTTTTTTGTGTCGATTCAGGTGTTCTTTAAGGCCGGTCTGCTGGGTGTCCTAGAGGAGATGAGAGATGAAAAACTGGCTACTCTGGTCACCATGACTCAGGCTTTGTGCCGTGCTTACCTCATGAGAAAGGAGTTTGTCAAGATGATGGAAAGGAGGCATGTTGAAAACAACTCATTCTGAATGATGGTATGAAAAATTCTAAACAACATTGTCCATAACAGCCTCTTATTCTCTGCAGGGAAGCCATTTATACCATTCAGTACAATGTCCGCTCATTCATGAATGTGAAACACTGGCCATGGATGAAGGTGTACTACAAGATCAAGCCTCTGCTGAAGAGTGCTGAAACTGAGAAGGAACTGCAAAACATGAAGGAGAACTACGAGAAGATGACAAGTGACTTGGCTGCTGCCCTGGCCAAGAAGAAGGAACTGGAGGAGAAAATGGTGTCCCTTCTGCAGGAGAAGAATGATCTGCAGCTGCAAGTTGCATCTGTGCGTATATATCAACAGACAGTTGTGCTTTTTCATGTTTTTTCAATGTTGATGTGCTAACAGCTATTTTCATCAAATTCACTACAGGAAGCAGAGAATCTGTCAGATGCTGAGGAGAGATGCGAGGGACTTATCAAGAGTAAGATCCAGCTGGAGGCCAAACTCAAAGAGACAACTGAGAGACTGGAGGATGAAGAGGAAATCAATGCTGAGCTTACTGCCAAGAAGAGAAAGCTGGAGGATGAATGCTCTGAGCTCAAGAAGGACATTGATGACCTGGAGCTTACCTTGGCCAAAGTGGAGAAAGAGAAACATGCCACTGAGAACAAGGTTTGTAAATAAAACTCTGTCCAGCAAGTCAAGTAAGATTATAATGATTACAATTTAATGACAAGATCTTTCTTGCACACTTAGGTGAAGAACCTGACTGAGGAGATGGCCTCTCAGGATGAGAGCATTGCCAAGCTGACCAAGGAAAAGAAAGCCCTTCAGGAGGCTCATCAGCAGACTCTTGATGACCTGCAGGCCGAGGAGGACAAAGTCAACACTCTGACCAAGGCCAAGACCAAGCTTGAGCAGCAAGTGGATGATGTAAGTTTACAAAGTCACTTCAAATGGAAAGGCAACATTTTTCTTGAATATGATTATTAAAAACTCATATTATTCCTCAGCTTGAGGGTTCTCTGGAGCAAGAGAAGAAACTGCGCATGGACCTTGAGAGAGCCAAGAGGAAGCTTGAGGGTGATCTGAAACTGGCCCAGGAATCCATCATGGATCTTGAGAATGACAAGCAGCAGTCTGATGAGAAACTTAAGAAGTAAAGTAGTTTTGTTTTGTACATTGTTTGTTTGTTTGTTTGTTTCTTTTATTATAATCTAACCACTCTTTTACACAATGTGCTCAAATGCCTAAACTCTATGTGTTCTCATCTATTATTCTTACAGGAAGGACTTTGAAATCAGTCAGCTCCTTAGCAAGATTGAAGATGAGCAGTCAATGGGTGCTCAGCTCCAGAAGAAGATTAAGGAGCTTCAGGTGACAAATTCTGTGACACAAAACATTACTGCTTAGTTCAAATGCCCTTTCTGTGTATTCAAAGTAAAAGTTTACTGAAAGACATAACACCTTCATTCAACAGGCCCGTATTGAGGAACTGGAGGAGGAGATTGAGGCTGAGCGTGCTGCTCGTGCCAAGGTTGAGAAGCAGAGAGCTGACCTCTCCAGGGAACTTGAGGAGATCAGCGAGAGGCTGGAGGAGGCTGGTGGTGCCACCGCTGCTCAGATTGAGATGAACAAGAAGCGTGAAGCTGAGTTCCAGAAGCTCCGTCGTGACCTTGAGGAGTCCACTCTGCAGCATGAAGCCACTGCTGCTGCTCTTCGCAAGAAGCAGGCTGACAGCGTTGCTGAGCTGGGAGAGCAGATCGACAATCTCCAGCGTGTCAAGCAGAAGCTTGAGAAGGAAAAGAGTGAATACAAGATGGAGATTGATGACCTCTCCAGCAACATGGAGAATGTTGCTAAAGCAAAGGTACATAATATTTTAAGTGCTATTTTAATACCCAAATTGCTATACTAAATAAGGTAATATTATAAATACCATCTTATCACTGATCTCATCTCGCTTCTTCCTCGTTAGGGAAATCTTGAAAAGATGTGCCGCACTCTTGAGGACCAACTTAGCGAACTGAAGACCAAGAATGATGAAAATGTTCGTCAAATCAATGACGCAAGCGCACAGAAAGCCCGTCTCCTGACAGAAAATGGTATATACAGATTATCACCAATTGATCTGCTGTGTATTATTCAGAAACATAACACAAACTAATGTATCATGACATATTTCTTACAAGGTGAGTTCAGCCGTCAACTTGAGGAGAAAGAAGCTCTTGTCTCCCAGCTGACCAGAGGCAAACAGGCCTTCACACAGCAGATTGAGGAGCTGAAGAGACACGTTGAAGAGGAGGTTAAGGTAAGAGACTGTGTGCATTTGTAATACTCAGTTGGGATTTAGGAATTGTATAACCTCAATATTATATCTTACACCAGGCCAAGAATGCTCTTGCCCATGGATTGCAATCAGCCCGCCATGACTGTGACCTGCTGAGGGAGCAGTTTGAGGAGGAGCAGGAAGCCAAGGCTGAGCTGCAGCGTGGTATGTCCAAGGCCAACAGTGAGGTGGCTCAGTGAGATCCAAGTATGAAACTGATGCTATCCAGCGCACTGAGGAACTTGAGGAAGCCAAGTGAGTAACATTCAAACAATCTAATGGCCAGCTCAGAGGTGCAAATTTTTAGCATACCTCAACTTACAATTGCATCACTGGTATCAATACTTACATTAAATAGATTTAACAAATTACTTTAAAAATTAGGTACCAGGTACCTTATTACTGAAAGAAAAATCTTTGATTTTTCAAACAGGAAGAAGCTGGCCCAGCGCCTTCAGGAGGCTGAGGAGCAGATTGAGGCAGTGAATTCCAAGTGTGCTTCTCTTGAGAAGACCAAACAGAGGCTCCAGAGCGAGGTGGAGGACCTCATGATTGATGTGGAGAGGGCCAATGGGCTGGCTGCCAACCTGGACAAGAAGCAGAGGAACTTTGACAAGGTAGCATTGTTTACTTTGTCTAGCCAAGCCATACAAACACTGAAATAGATACATTTAATTGTCTTCACATTGCTAAATAGCTAACTGAACTGTATTAACTGTGTTGTTCAGGTGTTGGCAGAGAGTGGAAACAGAAGTACGAGGAGGGTCAGGCAGAGCTTGAGGGAGCTCAGAAGGAGGCTCGTTCTCTCAGCACTGAGCTGTTCAAGATGAAGAACTCTTATGAGGAAGCTCTGGATCAGCTGGAGACCATGAAGCGTGAAAACAAGAACCTGCAGCGTAAGTTCTACCTTATATAACGGTTACATTGTATTCGACATGTGCACATCCTACAATACACTGTTTATATTTTTTAAGGCTTAATAAGAAACACATGTATCTCTCTACAGAGGAGATCTCAGATCTGACTGAACAGATTGGTGAGACTGGAAAGAGCATCCACGAGCTGGAGAAGTCTAAGAAGCAGGTGGAGACAGAGAAGGCTGAGATCCAGACAGCTCTTGAGGAGGCTGAGGTACACTTTTTTCCAGGGAAAACTTTTGAAAACAAAAAATACAAATCATTGAAAAATATACTGTAAAAGGTTTGAAGTAACACATTAACATTTCATTCTTTGATATGATCAGGGAACTCTGGAACATGAGGAGTCTAAGATCCTGCGTGTCCAGCTTGAGCTCAACCAGATTAAGGGTGAGGTGGACAGGAAGCTGGCAGAGAAAGATGAGGAGATGGAGCAGATCAAGAGGAACAGCCAGAGAGTGATTGACTCCATGCAGAGCACTCTGGATTCTGAGGTCAGAAGCAGAATGATGCCCTGAGAATCAAGAAGAAGATGGAGGGAGACCTGAATGAGATGGAGATTCAGCTGAGCCACGCCAATCGCCAGGCTGCTGAGTCCCAGAAGCAGCTGAGGAATGTGCAGGCACAGCTCAAGGTATTGTAAGACAGAGATGTTGCACAGACTATGGGCAGTGCAGATCTTTTTTTATTGATAGTTTTTCTGATTGTTTTTCTTCAGGATGCACAATTGCACCTTGATGATGCCGTCAGAGCCCAGGAAGACTTCAAGGAACAAGCTGCTATGGTAGAACGCAGGAACGGTCTCATGATCGCTGAAATTGAGGAACTTAGAGCTGCTCTCGAACAGACAGAGAGAAGCCGCAAAGTTGCTGAGCAGGAGCTGGTGGACGCCAGTGAGCGTGTTTGGACTTCTGCACTCTCAGGTATAAATATCCAATCATTCATGCATTCATTTAAAAACCTAATAAGACGTTAATGTGAACATGAACTATGTGATTAATAAAATGTCTAAATCAATTTACCTTTTAGAACACAAGCCTTCTGAACACCAAGAAGAAGCTTGAGTCTGACCTGGTCCAGGTTCAGAGTGAAGTCGATGACACTGTTCAGGAAGCAAGGAACGCAGAGGATAAGGCTAAGAAGGCCATCACTGATGTAGGTTTAAATTTCAGTCATTCTTACTCCTTTGTTATATGTTTCCTTTGCCTTTTCAGCATATTTCTAATTAACATTTTATGCTATCTCCTCAAGGCTGCTATGATGGCTGAGGAGCTGAAGAAGGAGCAGGATACTAGCGCTCACCTGGAGAGGATGAAGAAGAACCTGGAGGTCACTGTTAAGGACCTGCAGCACCGCCTGGATGAGGCAGAGAATCTGGCCATGAAGGGTGGCAAGAAGCAGCTCCAGAAACTTGAGTCTAGGGTGAGAAAGTCATGATGAGAATTTCCACAGATGAAGCATAATTTTGGGGAGGGGCGATGGATACTTATTGTCTTCTGGTTCTTTGAAGGTGCGTGAGCTGGAGGCAGAGGTTGAAGGTGAGCAGAGACGTGGAGCAGATGCTGTTAAGGGTGTCCGCAAATATGAGAGGAGGGTGAAGGAGCTCACCTATCAGGTACAGTCACTTTGTTAATTAACATACAAATCCACTTGACATAGTATGCTTATTACTAAAAATCAAGTCAACATGTACATTTATTTTGTACTTAACTTTTAAACTATCTTTAACAGACTGAGGAGGACAAGAAAAACATTACCAGACTGCAGGATCTGGTTGATAAGTTGCAGCTCAAGGTGAAGGCCTACAAGAGGCAGGCTGAGGAGGCGGTAAGGACAATATATACATTTTCAATGCTGAAAATGTAATACTGTGGAATTGTTATATGGCACAAAACAGACCTTTGCTTTTTTTGGACACACAAAAAATGTCAAATTACATGTTTTTTCAGGAGGAGCAGGCCAATGTTCATCTGTCCAAGTGCAGGAAAATTCAGCATGAACTGGAGGAAGCCGAGGAGCGTGCTGACATTGCAGAGTCCCAGGTCAACAAACTGAGGGCAAAGAGCCGTGACACTGGCAAGGTAAATATATAAATATTTCAGCTAAATGAATACTAACTTAAATGCATTTCCTCCCACTCTAATGTATGCCTTGCAATACTAAAAAAAATACCACAATTGGTTCATAAAGTTAACGACAGAAAAATATTTCACAGACTATTACATGTACTATATAGGCCCATATCACCTGTATGCCCTAACTGTTTTTTGTCTTTTCTTAAATCCTTACAGGGAAAAGAAGCATCAGAGTAAAGCATTTCAGCTGATGGTCTGTTTCTAATCATATAATATGAAGTGAAATATTCCATAATAAAATATTTTTTGACCTTAAATTGCATTGTCTGTGTTATTTTGATCTTATTGTCTAATTGTTTTGTAAAAATTTGCATAATTTGTGACACAGCTGAAAAAAATGTCTAAAATCCTTATCACAAAGGCTAGTTACAAAGAGTATGAGACCAAAAGTATACTGTACGACACTAATACCTGCTGTAACCATTTGTTGTTGGGGTTTTTTAAGTGTCTTTATTGAGCTTTTTAAGCACAAGTAATGTATACACTGAAATGGCAGCACTCTGCATCCAACATAAAATATAATAATGCACATCTGAGGCAAATAACAAAGAAAGAAAGTAGCAACCAATGAGAAAAAGGGGAACGTTAAAGATAAATTTAAAACAAAATAATGCACTTTGAAAAAACAGAGGTTATTATCAGTATAAAGGAGGAAGAGAAATCAAAAAAAAAAAAACTAGCAACATGGAGATCACAGAAAAAGGGATGCGATGCGCCATGGAGAGGATCAACCCATCTCACGTCAAGCTTCCAAGATATGAGTCAATTCATTTCTGCTGGGTTGTAGACAATTTGTTGAAAAAAGGTTTCCAGATTTTTAGAAAGGTAAATATTTCCTTGTTGGCAAGTTTACATCAGAGGTCTTCTATATGTATCACATTTCCAGGCTTCCTCAGTCATTGCTGGAATGTGGGCTAGACTCTGAATTCCAGTGTTGTAAAATGAGGCGTTTTGCAGGGTGCAGAGCGAGAGAGCCTGAGCAGTGTGATTATCAGTGGAAGAGGTCTAAGGTAATCCAAATATGGCAAGAAAGGGGTCTGGTGTTATTGTTTTACTATAAACCTTGGATATATAATCACATATAAAAGACCAGAAGGAGTGGAGCTTGGAGTACAGCCATAGTTGATGGGCAAGGATACCCATTTCCTGTTTGCATTCATCACATAGAGGAGAGACATTAGGATATAAAGCATGGAGACCTGCTTTTGTGTAGGGGAGTCTATGTATGATCTTGAATTGTTTAAGTCTAGCTCCCAGCACAACTAGGCAACCGCCGTCAAGAGGCCTGGCAGCAAGAGACCGGGGGGGGGGGCACAGTGAACTATGAACTGCACATCAAAGTATACAGACGGTATCAGCTACGTAATAAATTCTGTAGGTTTCCCTCGCTCAATTACCAATGGGATCTGGACGATTCTGATATTGTGGCATCTAGATCTGATTTTCAGTGTTTCTAGCTTGGCTTTCATGAGTTTTATTTCGGACATGGGGGAGGTACAAAGTGACTCCTCTGACTGACTGAGGTGGTTGCCGATGCCAGTTTCAAGCAATACAACATGCTCTCTGGTCTGCATATCACCTGACTGAAGCTTATGAATCTGAGTTGAGAAACTGACACATTTGGTCTTTAGTTTGTTATTACAAGAAGCAGGTTTGATTGTGAGGGTTCCTTTGATGCCGCTGTGGAATCTGTCTCCATTGTTACAGGATTATTCCTGTGAGTTTTCGCTAGCACACCAAAACTTTTCTTGCTCAAGCTTCCATCTGGTGTTGTTTATTTCAGTGCAGTTTATCATTTGTCTTGGTTGCAGTCTTAGGAGGCATTGTGTAGAGGATTCAGGTGGTGCGGTTAACGTGTCTAACAATATGTCTACTCCATTGAGCGTCTACCCCACCAAATTCAATACTCAGTATTGTCATTGTAATTCTGTGCAAATCAGAGAAAGAGATAGGTTGCAATCCACATAGCACATGCAAAGGGTGAAATACGTGCAAATCATACTGCCAAGCAGATAGCTTCTTGGCTGCGCTTGTCCCATTTGCATGTATGTAAACATTTGGCGCAAAATTGCCCCTTCCTATGCAAATAAGCCTCAATGCAAGCACCATCTAATTCACAAAGACCAGACCAAAGACCTTATTACCACAGGCAGTTACAATGGTGCTATTTTACGCCATTGAGACCCATGTTTTAATTAGATGCAATTTCGCCCTCTTCAAAGCTCGTGAGCTGATATTGACTGATATTATTGTTGAAATCTACAGTCGGGGGGGGAATCAAGTGGGTTGTGAGCTTATATCGGATTTTGAAATGAAACAGTTCATCCATAAGGGCTGCCTTATTACAAACAATTTCACCCTATAAACCTGGGATTTGTACATAACAGTCTTCCTGTGTGGATGTGAAGCAGAATACAGAACATTAATTACCATCAAATTCTGACTGATCCTCTCAATGAAGCAACTGCAGCACAGTCTGTAAAAGTGTACCGCCTATGTCTAATTTTGGAGACACATGCATAGCATCAGCTGCTGTGAGATGCTGGAGCCAGTTGAAACATACAGCCAACTGTGGGCAATAAACAAAACTCATGCTTCATGCAAAATTTTGTGCTTTCTGCAGTTGCCATGATGAACCAAACTGTTTTCTGAGGGGGGGTTAAGGGACTTTTATGTGTTCAATAGAAATGTTTAACTGAATATTTCAGAGAATAATCAGCCTTCAGGTTCATCTTCTTTTCCCACTGATAGTGTCTTTACTTAATTGGTACTTACTGTGCTTGTTTACTGCTATGGCCTCATGCTGAAACAAAACTGAAGATCAAACTTACAAGTAAAACAGAAAAATTTTACTTTAGTCATGACATGCCTATATTGTTTAAACTGTATGACTGACATACAGTTCAATAAATTAAATATTATACACAACTTACATACAAATAATTACATTTTAAACAATATTTATAATGATTTATTTCAAATAATTAAACAGTTTGGGGGAAAAAAGAACACAACTGTCTTTCTAAATTGGTATACCTTCTGTAAAATGAATAGGGTGTACAAGAGCCTAAAATAAACGATTACAGTTATAGTTAAGCAAAAGTCGAGACCTGGCCATATAAACTGAAACCTGAAACATCAGATGATATGATTACAACATGTCTTTTATGTCTGCCTATCTGGCTTACCACATTTGGTAGGTATACCATATTTAGCTTGTGCTGTGTCATTAAAATCTGATTCAATATAAAGGCTACTTGTGGACACAGTGTGTGGCACTGAAGACCTGTGAGTTCCTGCTTGTGGTAAAACTGTTCTCTTAAGCTTTACACCGTTTGACTGTACTCTTTATTTAACATATGCTTGCAGAAACATTTGTTGTCTTGTTTTTACACCTACTCTAACAACATTTTTTTTCTTATAGGATTGGTGAATACTTTTGAAATAGAGAGGGTCAGGTAAGACAACTTCTCTCTGACTCCATTTAAAGGTTTTACTTATCTTTAGGATGCAAGTGTTATATGTATATGTAAAATCTTCATCTTTCATTCAATGTCCAACATTATTCATTCAAACGTTTTAATAAAACTCAACAATATTGGTTAGCATTTTATTCGGAGTAAAAAATGAGTATGAAAATGACTTTGAGTAAAGCTAAAGCCCACCTGTAATGAAATATTAAGTTCACCCTCCCTCAATAGTTACTGGGGACATATTTTTGAGGTATTCTCCCATATCTGTAATCAGACCATAACCCCCTATTTTCATATAGCTATCTTTGGCGTACCACCCTCAAACCTCAAATTAACAGGCTGATGAGCAAATGCAGTGGCTTTTGCGTAATTGCTTGCTCACAGACTTATCCTTTTAAACTGAAAGTCAAACAAAGCACCGTCATTTATGCAGTAGTTGCCGGAGGTGCTTTTGTTTTTTACCTTTGGAAAAGCTAAGGTATAAAATAGGCAAAAATCACAAGGACATTGTTTTACCCTGGAGCCCCTTTGTAGATTTTGCTGAAGGCTTTTCCTTTCATTGGAATATCTGGTTGTTTCACAACTTATATAAACTGATGTGTTTACTTTTATATTGCTTTTAAATTACTCGGCACATACGATTTTAATCAGGAGATCCTAGTCTTTAGTTGTTTTTTTATTTTTATTTTCTTTTTTTCTAGAGCCTTGGGAGGGGTTGGGGGGTATCTTCTCTAACTTCTTGCATTTCTTTGCAATGTGTTTTAATTTGTGTATTGTTTGTTTAATTTATATAATTTATATATTATGTTCAAGTTCATATGCTGTTTGATTACATGAACTTAAAAGTAAATTCTAAGATGGCAGTTCTGAGAAAATAATACTGACAGAGCTATGGTGAGCTCAGTTATTGATGCACAGACATCAGTTTGATGGGTATATGTTAATTATTTGATTGGACTGTGATTCTGGACTATTCGGACACATGCCTGAAGTACCACATAGTTGTTCATTCTAAGATTGCCATTGTTTGATTTGCTACGCAGACATCAGCCGCCACCATGAGTACGGACGCAGAGATGGCCGTCTATGGCAAAGCTGCCATTTATCTCCGTAAGCCAGAAAAGGAGAGAATTGAGGCTCAGAGCAAACCTTTTGATGCCAAGAGTGCCTGCTATGTGAGCGATGCCAAGGAGCTGTACGTAAAGGGCACAATCGTTAAGAAAGACGGTGGCAAAGTCTCTGTCAAAATCTTGGAGACTCAAGAGGTTGGTATCATGAAGTCAGAGTCAACTGGAAGTTCAAGGTGACCAGGTGACCCACTCATTATGACAAATGTTCTGTTCCAGGAGAGGACAGTTAAAGAGGATGACGTCTTTCCAATGAACCCTCCCAAGTATGACAAGATTGAGGACATGGCCATGATGACCCATCTCAATGAAGCCTCTGTGCTGTATAACCTCAAAGAGCGTTATGCAGCATGGATGATCTACGTAAGATTATCAGCCTAAGAAGAATAGATAATTATTGCAAAAGGCTTTACTTTTAGGACACGTTAAATTAATGGTTGAATCTCTATGATAACTTTTAGACCTACTCCGGGTTGTTCTGTGCCACTGTGAACCCCTACAAGTGGCTCCCAGTGTACGATGCTGAATGTGTTGCTGCCTACAGAGGCAAGAAGCGTATGGAGGCTCCACCCCATATCTTTTCCGTCTCTGACAACGCCTATCAGTTTATGCTTACTGGTATGTCATTCATAATCATAATAATGTACAGTTTATCAGTATATGAGTTTTTTGTTGCGGTAAAACAATGAAAGTATCTTTTTTCTTTTTATGTAACAGATAGAGAGAACCAGTCTGTTTTGATCACGTAAGTTTGTAATATCTACATTTATTGACTTTGTTAAACAGTCAGATATCTCAATTATATAATAATGTCTGATAAATCTGTGTCTATACCTAGTGGAGAATCCGGTGCTGGAAAGACTGTGAACACTAAGCGTGTCATCCAGTACTTTGCAACCATCTCAGTTGGTGGAGACAAGAAGAGGGACACCTCAAAGGTATGTCACTGGATGATAATCACAATTCTGGGATCTTTAAATTTGCAATATTTTTCCAGTGGGAAAGAATAAATAGTCATTTTCTGATAGCAATTCTAAATCTGGACTATAGGGCTCCCTGGAGGATCAGATTATTGCAGCCAATCCCCTGCTGGAGGCCTATGGTAACGCCAAAACTGTGAGGAATGACAACTCCTCTCGTTTCGTAAGTATGGGGTAAATTTCTATGCACAACAAAAGTCTCGTTAAAGATTGCCAATGTGGTAAGACATTAAAAATCCCTTTGTTCCAAACAGGGTAAATTCATCAGAATTCATTTCGGCACAACTGGCAAACTGGCTAGTGCTGATATTGAGACATGTAAGTAATAATACTCACTGAAAACAAATGACTACAATTGAGAGTTGGCCAGGCTCTGACTTATGAACAATATTTGTAGATCTGCTGGAGAAGTCTAGAGTGACATTCCAGCTTCCTGATGAAAGAGGCTACCACATCTTCTACCAGATGATGACCAACCACAAACCTGAGCTGATTGGTAAGCAAAATGAGTTGTTACACAAAGGTAAACCTACTCTTCCTCATATGAAACAAATGTATT